>NW_012138080.1:6262908-6293609 GCF_000956105.1 Propithecus coquereli
ATCCACCCGCCTCGGCCTCCCAGAGTGCTAGGATTAGAGGCGTGAGCCACCGTGCCCGGCCTTCAGTGAGGATTTTGGAGAAAGCTCATGGTGTGGTAAGGTACCCCCAACACCCTTGCGCACAAGGGAGAAAAATGGAGGATGCATCTCCTTCCCCTCACAGTAGAGGGGCTTAAGGAGAATGTCATGAGTATCACCTTTGGTTTGGGGGGCACAGTGAATTGGCTCAGCCTGGAAAACCTAAAGGGCTGGCTAGCAGGCTCCATGGAGGGGTGAGGAGTGAGGGCTGGGCATGTGAGTACAAGGAAAGGATGCCAGCAGTGGACCGTGTATGTTGCATGGGGACTTGGATGCCACCACGTCTGGTCACCTGGGGGGTAAAGGGACCTCAGCCAAGAGGAGCAGAGATGTTGCTGGATTTCCAGGAACCAAGGAAATGTAGGCAACTGCTGGGCTTTAGGCACATAGGACCTTGTCCTGGGACCCACAGGTGAAGGACCCGGTGCTGATGGGGGTGGGATTTCTGAGGAAGGCTAAACTCCAATGCCAGGCAAATCCTGAGGAGGCCCACCCTGGAACCTTCCTATGCCCTTCTCCAGTTCTCCTTCTTCCCCCTCCGACACCAGGGGCTGGAGAGGGGTGCCTCAGAAACTGTAGTCAGCAGTTGAGGGGAGAAGGGGGAAGGAGGGAGAGTCAATCTCGGCTGCTCCACCCTCATAGTTGGCCTGAGCTGGGGGGAAGGTGAGCGCTCAACTTTAAATCCAGTTCAGAGTTTTTATTATTCCACCGGGCTGCACATTTAATTTCTGCATTGAGGTTCTATTTCATGACTTCAATGACCGTAGGACTCTATTTTTAGCTCAGAGGGACCAGAAGAGTCAGAGAGTCTGCCAGAGTTTCGTCCAGGGCCAGGGCAGAGCCCACAGTGCACGTTCACAGGATCCTGGAAGCCCACACAGAGCTGCTGTGTGACCCCGGCACAGCGTAACGGACACCAGCAAGTCCAAGCTTGTCCCTGCCCTGGAGCTGGGACAATGAGGGCAGGGAGTCCACCGAGGGCAGGCTTGAGTGCAGAGTGTCTTCAGAGGGGCCCTTCCCTGGAGACAGGGTGGGAAGCTGAGCCCACTCTCTGGCACCTGGGAGTCTGGGGAGAGAGGATGACGGCAGCAGAGAGGCTCCTGGCGGGCAGGAGGCCAGCGGGGCCAGCACGGTGCATCTGCAAAGGCCTGCAGACCAGGCCCAGCCCACAGGGCCCTGCAAGGTGGTGACACGGATGCAGGGCAGGCCAGACGCCAAGGGAAGTTAGCCCGGTGAGGGACTCTTGTGCCCCAGGTGCAGGGAAGGGAGGTGAGTTCAGAACCAGAATCAAAGGAAGGTGTAATTAGAATGTGCAAGTAGATACCAACGAAGGCATAATACCTGCCCTCACACAGCTGAGAGTGCTTGGAGCACTTTGGAAGAAAGGCACGGCGTAAATATAAAGTAATATTATTATCATCTTAATTATAATTAGAACCTACAAGTTGAGTCTTGAAAGACATTTATAGCATATCCTTACTTGTTTAGGTCAGCTTCCCAGAAAGAGGGGAGAAAATAGACTTGCACGTTTTAAATTTAGGCAAGAAATAGACCGGTCCACGTGTCAGGGCTACTGCCTAGAGCCCTCCTAAATGAAGGAAGTCCTTGGGGGCTCAGTTTATTAAAGCTCTTGCTAGAGCCTAAAAGCTCAACATGGCAGAAAATAGGCTTGTGTTTTTAGCTTTAGAGGGCTACAAGCCAATTGGAAGCTTCCACCCGCTGTGAAGTAATGCGACTGGTAAAATAGCTGGTAAATTACCCTTGACTCAGGGCCTGTTGAGTGACAGGTCTGCAAAGCAGAGCGTGAGCGGAGGATGCTGAACAACATTGGGGGAACCCCAGCCGTTCCTGATTAGCCCAGGGCTGATTGTCTGACTGAGGATAACTCAGACTCACTAAGCTTTTTGCTGTCACCCCACACCCCTCTTAGAGGACAGGAGGGCCAGAGGGGGAAGGGCCACACCTTTATTTAGCTGTTGTGGGAAGCTCTGGTGAGAAGCCCATGAGAGCAGGTTAGGGCTGATGGTCGCAATGAGGTCTCTGCTTCTGTGGAATTCAGCCGCCCACGCTGCTCCTGTGCCCGGTCCCAGGGAACAGTCCAGAAACGGCTGTGGTTGGCAGAGCCGCAGAAACCAGAACTTCGTAGATGGGATGGAAAGAGTCACACCCCTGTGTGGCGCAGCTAGGTTTGCAGGCTCCATGACGGACAAAGACAAATGTTGCGTAACAGCGTATGAAAAATTGGCTTAACAGAAAGGTCTGTGGACTTGTATCATTGTCTATGAGAACTTACGTAGTTGCAGCCGAAGATTATCTTGCTTCTATCCCACCTCCTGTTCCCGAAACTTAGTCAGCCAGGCTCCCTGGGCTTCCCAGTTTCCCCATTCACTCCTGGCTCTGCCCATCTCATGTTTAGAACCCATTTCTTGATCTTTCCCTTCTACACTCAGTTTCTACCTTCCAAACTTACTTATCCCTGGTTCCATTCCTTAGGACTCCTTTGGTTTGAAAATCAGCAGTTTGGGATTAACATATCCCCTCTTCCAGATAGCATTTTATCCCATTGGGAGCTTCATGAAGTTGTGCCTTCACCTAAAAGGAGACTGGTGGAAGTGTTGGAGGCATCCCCTCGCTCAGCATGGGGACAGTTTAGTGCAGGGCATCTCTCAACAGTTCCAGATATGTACAAGTCTGAAAAGTCTTGGAGCAACAGGATCTTTTTTTCAATATTGTTCTGAGTTTTTTGGCTCTTATCCTTGCTCAGGTAAGTTTTCCTCTTCCTAAATTTCTAATTCCTAGGTTTGTCATGATTCACATTTAAAACAAACACATCCTCCCCCTTCCCCCCTAAGTATTGTAGCAGTTTTTCCCTGGGTGGGAAGAAACCTGGAATCTGTTCCAAAAACTTTGGAAAGGGAAACTCTGATCTCTCTAATCATCACTATATGTTTTTCACTCACAAGAGTGGTTTACTGAAGTAGAGAGTGTTTTGTTATGCCTTCTGGGTAATTTTGTGCAAAAATTTACTATGTCAAGAGAACGTGGATATTAGGAGCAGACCATGCAACTCCTTATCTGTTTCTCCACCAGTGCTGTCCATGGGGTTCAGAGCCAAGTGCCAGCTCTTCCTGCTAAAAATGTTCTCAATTTGATCTCTGCCAGCAGTGAGGACTGCCTCGCAAAAGTGTGAATTCTTCCTCCAAACTGGCTAGACCACATTTTGTAAATGTCATTTCTTGGGATCCTGTTTTATCTGGGAAATCGCATTTAACCAGCACCACTGAAACTAGCTGATGATGCCATATAAGTCCTGACTCCTGCAGGGGGAAGCTCTGTTGAGGCCTTTTTCAATGTGACTGACATAGTTCTCATGTAACCTGGTTTAGGACAAGGTTAAACTCTCACATCATCTATACATCTTATGAAATGAAAATCAAATTCAGTACTGTTGCAAGCTATTCAATTCTACCTTCCCCTTTATAACATTTGATGTAACTATTAATATAACAGAAAATTTTAAAACTGTCTTTCTTGCTTTCTACCAATGGGGTAATGAGTTCAATATACACTAAAATACAGAACTGAAAATGAACTACATGTTTAAAATACAGATTCGTATATAGTAGGACAACAGTCCTGGACCTCCACCCTTAAAAATTAATGTCATAATCTCCAAAGTATTTTTGGTCATGCAAAGTCAGTACCAGATAAACCTCAAATTCATAATTCTAAGATAAGATATGCTACTGTTAGGGGCAGGTGCAGGTTGGCAGTGCAAACCACAGGAAAAGAAGAGGGGGTCGGTATCAGATAAACCTCAAATTCATAATTCTAGTATAAGAGATGTGACCTCAAAATGGAAGAAATTGACTTCTTCCAGAATCATTAGATATATTATTTTACTTGATAGAGTTTGGAATAGAAGAGTTAAGCTGGCAGTTAAGCTGGTCCCTGGCATTTATTAGTCTAAGAAAGGACACAGAGAAATATGCCTCATACAATCTTCAATCAGGTACTCTACTATGTTTTAAAATGAGTTTCATTTATACACGACTACATATGTATTTGAATAAAATATGGTTTTTCCACTAAATGCATGATTTAGTGAAAACGTGTGGCATTGGTATGGCAGACGATGAATAACAAAATGAGTGAGCTACGTGTTCAGTAAAGTTAAAGTTGGGGTTAAAAATGACCATTTATTTTTCAAATTACAATAAAATTTTGTTTGCTTGAAATCCAAACTACCAGAAACATCAAATAAGAGAAATGCTTTGGAAACATTCTGCTTTTATGGTTTTTATGATGTGACTAGTAACTAAGTTGATAAAGAAGTGTATGAAACTAACAAAAACAGAAACTTCTAGGCTGCATCATAATAGCCATAGAGTTTCACCCCAGGCTGTTCACCATCTGAGGTCATAGTCCTTTGTGCAAGGTTTCATGGTTATGGGAGCACCCTGGATGGTTCTGAAGGGTTGTGTGCACCCAACGCCTAAGACAACACCCACAGAGCAAAGAGGTAGAAAACGGTAGTGGCTAAGTGTGTGAACTCTGATGCCAGTCAGCCTGGGTTCAAATCCCAACCACACCATTGCATACTTGTTGTGTGACTTTAGGCCAATTATCAATCTCGTTTAGCCTCAGTTACCTTATCTGCTAATATGCAAATAAAGTCACATGACTGAATTGTTGTGAAGAATATAAGAATGTAGAGTGCCCGGCATCACATGAGCACAGAGAAGATGCTCAATAAACATCAATGATTATTATTCCCAAATGTTCTTTTCCCAATGGATCCCAACCTTCAGTTTATGCCTTAACCTAACTGGAGATGTGATAGGACCATATTCAGGAGGGTTACCATAGAAACGCCTGTCACCTTTCTATTACCCCAGGTGCAGCTCCTAAAATTCCATCACGTGAGCAAGTGTAAACAGAGAATATATTTGAACATTGAGCACAAGTGTCACTATTAGCAGTAACAACAGCAAACATCTTCCTGCAAGTGTTACATGTTCTGCTTCAGGAGCCAGCTGGAATATGGGGTTCTGGCCCATCTCAGACCCACAATTTCGAAGCTACCGCTCCTGACGTCTCCAGCCACCAGGCTCACCGAGCCATCTTGGCCCTCTGACCAAATACGGATCTTCTCACTGCTCCTAACGATTGCACGCTCCAGATCTAAGAGGAGCAGTTCTTTAATCCAGGCCAAGTTAGAGAAAGCGTGAAGGAAACGTTTGTTTCTCTTCCT
Organism: Propithecus coquereli; assembly: GCF_000956105.1. Taxonomy (NCBI): domain Eukaryota; kingdom Metazoa; phylum Chordata; class Mammalia; order Primates; family Indriidae; genus Propithecus; species Propithecus coquereli. The sequence goes on from NW_012138080.1 coordinate 6,268,241, forward strand.
GACTTAGCTGTCAGGTTTTTGGGAGTTGGCCAGGAGGAAAGATGGTACCATGGGGAACTGCAAAGCCAAGTGTCAGCTGCCTGGATGTCGCAGGCCACACCAACTCCTGGGGTGATGCTTTTCTCTAACATTCAAGTGGAGTGGCAGGAACCCACATCCCTCATTTGGTGGAAGCCAGCATGCCCTTCTCTGCAATGTCTCCAGGAACTCTCAAGTAGCTTCCTGTTCTCCTAGTCACCGCCTGCTCAGATTCCTCGCTTCCTCTGCACTCTTGAGCGAACCCTGTGTCTTGCCTCCTAGAACTGCTCTGTTCTTCATATTGCTTTGTCGCATGTTGGACGCTGCCCTAATTCCTTCATTCTCTCCAAAGCATCACCCACATGAGGCTGGCGTGTGCAGCGATGTTTGGAGTGAGGGAGGGGTCATAGCACAGCTCAGCACAGGGACAACAGGTGTCATCATTGAGAAAGCCCACCGGTTACTACTGCCAGGGGAACTTTCCTGCTGGCCGTATGACCCTTTAGGGCCCTCTTGATGCCATTTTCTCAAGTCCCTCCTCCCCTCTGTAGGCTCGTCTCCCTTCTCTAGGGGTAGTTTTCCCCCAACCCCCAAATCCTGATTCTTTTCTTACGCATAGTGTCTACTCTCTATCCCTTACTCCCCACTAAACTCAGGTCTATCTGTGCAGACCGACCCCCGACCAAAGCGCCTTGCCAGGCAGAGGCCCCTTACTCTGGGCCTTTGCCCTAAAGCTGCTTAAAGACCTGACAACGGTACCTCAAGGAAGCTATGCTCAAATAAATAAAAAAATAAAATAAAATAAAAGACTTGACAGGAGCTTTGAAAACACATGTTCAAAATCATATTAATACATAGGGCGTGTGCTTCCCTCAGTCTCTGTAAGAGAGAGGAGGACAATATATCAGTTAGGACAGAAGATAGGTGTGGCTCAGAGTCACAGAGACCCAAAATAACCATGGCTTAAATGAAATGGGATTTTAGTTTCTCTCACACAGATGTCTGAGTTGGAACTAGGGCACGGCTGCATGAAGTTGTCCTCAGGGACTGTGTTCCTTTTATCTTATTGCTCTGCTCTCCCTAAGGTGCTGTCTTCATCAGCTGGTTCCAGATGGCTCACAGCCACATCCTAGTCCAGCCAGCAAGCAGGGGTAAAAATGGGAAGGGTATGTCCTTTCCCTGCGGGGCATGACCCGGAAGTCCCCTACATCACTCCCCCTCACTTCTGTTGGTCAAAACTTTATCATATGCCTGCAAGAGAGCCTGGGAAATATAGTCTTCATGTCAGCTGACCCTGTGTCCGGCTAGAAATTGCAGCTCCTATAGAACTGCACTGTCCGATACAGTAGCCCCCAGCCACATGTGGCTATTTAAATTTAGATGAATTAAATGAAATTTAAAATCCAGTTCTTGGCTGGGTACAGTGGCTCACACCTGTAATCCCAGTACTTTGGGAGGCCAAGGTGGGAGAATTGCTTAAGCCCGGGAGTTAGAGGTTGCAGTGAGCTATGATCATGACACTGCATTCTAGCCTGGGTGACAGAGTGAGACACTGTCTCTAAAAAAAATAAATAAGTAAATAAAAATAAATCCAGTTCTTCAGGCAGCCTAGCCACATTTCTAATGCTCAGTAGCCACATGTGGCTCATGGTGACCACATTGGATAGTGTAGACACAGAAAATTTTAATCGTCACAGGAAGTTCTACTGGACAGTGCCGCTTAAGAAGAAGGCGTGAAATACTGGGGCACAATCGGCAGTCATTGTCACAGGCACTGTAAAGAGCTCTTCTTCCCTTTTCGAGAGTAAGTCTCATGGAGTGGGGGATTTTTTTGAGCCCTGCAATGTGAACTCTTGTCTGAGTGTGCCCTGCAGCTACTCACCAGGCTGTTGTCATGGGCAAGGGATCTAACACATGCCTGGAGCATACTAGGGAGTCAATAAATGTTGATTCCCTCTCCCTGTGCCCCCCAACCCCCATACACACTCACAGTCCCCCTCTCCTTTATGGAACTTAGTTACAGAGTCCCATATCACCTCCCTGGTCGAGGGACATTATTAATGCCCCCACATGGCAGGAGGGGAACTGAGGAGACTCAGCCTTTCCAAGGTGAGGGAGCTGGGTAGGTGCCGAGGTGGGATTCCAGCTCATGCTCCCTCAGCTTACTCTGTGTCTGCTTGGATGGAGTGGAAAGTCTGACAGTGACAGATGATGTCACAGAAAATAATTGCATGTGCTTGCAGAAGAGAGGGAGGCTGTTCTCTCCAGCTGACCCAGCTCTCAGCCTTCTAGAACAGTGTTTGCTTGGGACCTCATGGGCCACCTGGCAACCCACAGCAGGTCTTTTTTCTGAAGAACTGCTGGACCTGGGAGCTGGATTATTTTGTCTCCGTGACCCTTGGATTCCAAGTGCCCTGTGGCCTTAGATCCCCTCTCTGGTGACCAGGAACCTACATGGGTAACATTCCAGAGCCCCTAGGTGGTGAGGCAGGAGGTGGTAAAGACAAAGGAACACAGGGAGGGAGACCAGAAGCCTCAACACTGCGGTCCCTCAAGGCAAGACATCTGTGTCTGGACTAATGGGAGAGAGGGGAAAGCATGAAGTTGCTAATTCTTAAACGTCCTGAAGTCACACACCAGTGTGAGAATTTGAGAAAAGCTACAGACTTGATTGTCTTTCCTCCAAAAAATGCATGTACACACCAAATATACAAGCACCTGAGAGGGTTCATGGACCCACTTAATTAAATTATGTTGCCACTGGGCTTGGAGACCCAAACGGTCACTGTGATTTCTTCAAGTTTTGTAAGAGAACATTATCAGGCTTAAAGAAATTCTCCACGTCCCAAGCTCATTAAGGGCCAGCCCTCGAGAGAGGCCCAGTCACAAATAGAAATCACAGCATGGAGGTTCCATTTTGGTTTCTTTGTCTCTGGATGTGAACAACACCTTCTCTAGGATCACACTCCGGGGACGAAGGCAGCCATATTCACCAAAGCTGAGATAATATCTGGAGGTTCAAAAATCAACCAGGAACAAAAATTGCTCAGATTCGAAGACAAGGAAATTAAAATGCACGAGAAATGAGAGTACATGTGGCTCAACTACCCAAACTTTCAAATGAGAAAATAAAATCCCTGATTCGAAATCTCCTTGGGGAGAGGTCTTAGCTATGTTATGAGAGCAAAAGGTTATTGCATGGTTGATGAGGGGCTTCCTGGGGTCTCTCGGCTCAAGTGCAGGGAGTGAAGTGTGAGCAAAGTGTGGAGTGAGTGTGGCACAGGCCACAAAGGCAGCAACTAAGTTATTATGACGTGTGCTGTGACACCTGGGCCTGCCATCAATGACACTTAGAGCCCTTCCTACTTTGTCCATATCTGTAGCTCCCGGGGCAGCTGGAATTCATAGCCTTGTAGAAACTCTGTCCCCTTAAATTGGTGGTTCTCATCCCCAGCTGCACATCAGAACCACCTGGAGACTTGAAAAATACTGCTGCCTGGACACTGCCGTTTGATTGGTCCGGAGTGGGAGCCAGGAATCCCCCGCGATAAAAGCTCCCCAGGTGATTCTAATGCATAGCCAAGGCCGGTAACCACTCCTTTAGTGTCGCTAGAAACCATTGCAGGTATTCCAAGGATCTGCAGGGGATTTAGATACTTAATAATCAGAGAAAAGCTAAAAGACTGTTCTTTTAATAAACATGACAGCCTTAGATTTGGGAAAAGTGCATTGTCAAAGAAGGTTGACCGGGAAAATGGGTTTGTGAGTCTGACATTTGTCCTCCTTTCAGTCATTAAATAACAGCCCAGTCAGCTTGGTAATGAAACTGAACTTCCGTTAAATACTTAATAAGATGAGAGTTTCCGGAGAGAATTAATCAAGAATGAGTTTAATACTATTCCAATTAGGTGTGGGTTAAATAATGCACCACATAAAAATTCAAACCAGACAGAGACAGAGAAGCCTGTGGGAGTTCCCGTGGCCAGGGTGGGGGCAGCTGGCAGCACGGAGGTTGGCACTGTCAGGTGTGCACCTTGCTTGGCAATAAGACCTTGTGATTATGTACTTTGATAGGGTTAGCTACCATTCCAATGGGGTGTGAGTTAGCTGTCACCTTTCTTCCAACTAGATTATTCTTGTTTTTTGGAAGCAGACAGAGGGTTAAGGGTGACATTGGAGACTGCTGGGTCATGTGCACAGAGCAGTCAGTGAGATGGATGGCTTAGTTTGGGTGCCCCAGAAGCATGTCCCACAACAAGGATTCGAGCACAAGTAGTTCATTTGGGAGGTAATTCCAGCAAACATTGGAAAGGCAATGGGGAAGGGAGACAGAGAAAGAAAGAAAGGCAATAAAGGGTGTGTTATCAGTTACCACTGAGGGCAACTGGGGGTTAGTCTTGCTGTGTAGACATGCCTCAGAGTCACTCCAGCAAAGATGTAGGAAGCTGGGATCTTTATCCGCCATGAATTGAAGGCTGCTTCCAGGGCATTCTCCTTTTCTGGCTTTCAGGCCTAATGTGCTGCCCAGCCAAATAAAGGCTCAAAGGGACAGAGTGGCAGGTGCATGAAATAAGCAGGCTTTGGAGTGTGGAAGTGAAAGCAGAGAGAATATGAGCAGGGCACTGACAGTGTCTGCCACGGTGGATGAATACAGCCATCTATCCATCCATCCATTCATCCATCCATCCATCAGAACAATTATCAAGTGGCAGACAAATGCAGTTCAGAATGAGGGCTGGTCACGCGCTTGCACAGACTCTTACAAATTTCTGCACAGTGGCCTTACAGAGAAGAACCAGGGTTGTACCAGCCCACCACGGTTCTTTTTATCAGTCTGCCAATCTCCCATCCCATCGGATCTTTGAATCCAGGAGGTGATGTTTTCTTTGACTCTTAAAAATTTATTGTGCCTGAAACTATCTCCTTCCATCCCCCAACCCCACTCCAATGCTCAAAACTCAATTACAGGTTAGCAGGAGTGTTCCCACTGGGCCTGGCCTACTGGGGATAAAGAGAGAAAAATCACTTGAATGTAGTAGGGTTCGCTGACACTAGAGGAGATGAGATTACCTGAGCCACTCAGGGATGGATCTCCCGACATTTCTGCTATAATTAACCACTCTGTTCCTGTCACCAAAGCCCTTGTTTGTGTCCTCCAGACCCAGCCCAAAGCACGTATTCTTTAACAGCTATTCAACACTTATTCCTGGTAACCAAAGAGATTCTCACCAGTGACAAACCAGAGTTGAGCCAGAGTCTGGGGTGCTATGGTTGGAATGTTTGTCCCCTCCCAAATTCATGTTGAAATTTAATTGCCAGAATAACAATATTAAGAGGTTGGACCCTTAAGAGGTGATCAGACCATGAGGGTTATGCCCTCATGAATGGATTAATGCTGTTACCCCAAGAGTGGATTTTTTATCTCAGGAGGGGGTTCCTCATAAAAGGATGAGTTCGTCCCCTTTTGTCTCTCTCACAACTCTCATTGCCCTTCCGCCACGGGGTGACGCAGCAAGAAGGCCCTCACAAGATGTGGCCTCTTGATCTTGGACTTCCCAGTTTCCAGAACTGTGAAAATAAAGTTCTGTTCATTATAAATTACACAGCACAAGACAGACTAAGACGTAGGGTCATGGCCGGGAGAGATGAAGAATTGTCTCAGGTAAGTAAAAATCGAATGCAGTCATTTCAGCTGGGAATTCTTTGACACAGCCCAAAAAACAAACAATCCTACTAAATCTTGGGGTTTTAAAAATAAGTAATGCTGTGTAAAACCAAATAATCCTCACTCCATCCCTGGCCTTTCTTTACACAGGGTGAAGTTTGGGTGAAGCAGGAGTCAGGGAAGGAGGGTGGCACCTAGAACCTGGCCTCCTGCGTTTGCTCCCTTTGCTCACCGAAGAAGGGCGTCAGTCAGACTGTGTCTGCCCCTGCTTTGAGAATTCCCTCTCTGCCTCGCCAGCTCTGTGCGGGATCCCTTACCAACTCGTTGCAGTGTCACCGGCAAAGAGGACATTTGAACCATAACATTATCTCTTTTTCTGAGCTTCAAAATGCTAAGAAAAACTTCAATTAAATTTCTAGTGCTTCTTTAAATGCCTTCCATAAAGACACACATGAAATACTTTACACTTCCTTCCAAATTATGATTTTTAGAGGCAGAACTAATGTAGACTTAGAGTCTTACCCAGTTCTGACAGCTTTAAAAATGATTTTTATGGCCTTTTCTGATTACAAAAATAATTCACCTCATAAGAATTCAAACCAAACAGATAAAGGAGGATGGGGAATCCCTCGTGGTCAGCGTGGGGGCAATGGACAGCACAAAGCTGGAAATGTCAGTTGTGCATGTTACTTGGTAATAAAACCTAGTGATTTTGCACTTTGATGGGGACACTAATGTCGGAATGGCTTCATCACACTGGCCTCATTCAAACGTCCTGCCTCCTGGGAGTTGAGAGGTGGAGGCGGCAGGCTCCTGGCACGGCCCATCCACACAACATGGCTCGACAAAGGCTCACTGAGTGCCAAGGCTGAGAAGACGCCGTGAGTGGGGCACACTTGGTGCCTGCTGTCCAGAAGCCCACTTCTGGTGTTTAGGAAGACAGATCAAAATAAAATAACCACAGTCTTCAATGCACAGCTATAACCTGTGACGAGACCCACCAAGGAAGGAAGGCTGGTTCTAAGATGACACGTAACAATGGACATGTCCACCCCAGACTAGGGGTTGAAGACTTCCCTGAGGTAATAAGGCTGCCATCGGAAGGAGGAGGCACGGATGAGGGGAAAGGGTAGGCAGGAGAGTGGGAAGCTGTGGGCGTTCCGAGAGCAGGGGAAGCATGTGCAAAAGCCCCGTGATAGGAGGGAATCTCCGTAGTTCTGCAGACGGAAGGGACTTGGGGGATGGGGAGCAGAGAGTGGCAAGTAATGAGGTCAGACCAGGCAGGGCTTGCTGGCCAGGTAAGGGTCTGGAGAGCTGAGCAGGGGTTGAGCAGGGTTTGTGTGCCTGTGGGCGAGGTGGGGTGGTTGCAGCTGGAGCATGGATGAGGCAGGGGAAGAGGAGTGGCAGCACTGTTGATGGCCCCATCCCCAGCTGGTGGGCTAGAGTGGTTGTCCTGGCAAGAGCGGGCAGGGGCTTGCCTGGGGCTGGCAGTTCCCAGACTGTTTGCCTCCAAACTCCTTACAGCTACCAACAGAGCGTCCCTGTTGCTGCCACTGGCTTCCAGGTGCCCGGCCACCGCAGCAGCCCGGCTGCATCAACTTCCCTGGGGGAGCTTCCTGGGCTCCCGCACACACAGATCCTTATTTAGTAGGTGTCAGGATGGCCCAGATTCAGAAGTTTCACAGCTTCTCCAGGTGATTCAGATAGGCAGTTGCATATTTTCCATTTCCTCCACAAAGATTTGCTTGGAAAGAGGATGTTGAACCCTGGACCAAACACTAGGTGTTAATTCAATTCCACTGCCTTAATCAAATGGCTTCACCTCATAAGCCTCAATTTCAACGTCTGTAAAATGAGGGTGATCATTTTCTTATGTGCCTCTTAGGTTGTTTTGAGGATCTAATGAGATAATGAATTTGAAAGTGTAAAACAAATACCTGATGTGTTTGGCTCCGAAGGCCCCCTCCTGTCTCACTGAGGTCCTCCCCAGGGGTCCCAAGTGATTTTCCCTCATCGCTACCACCTCCCCTCCTGCTCGTTCATGAGGTTGTCACTACTGCAGCCTGTGCTAACGGTTTTTGTGCTAACGGTTCCAGCTGCCTTTGGCTGTACATCAGCTAATGTTTGCTATGTGCCAGACACTGAACTAAACACTACACATTTTATAAAAATTATCCCTATTACGTCCCCTTAAGAGATGAGGAAACTGAGTCTTAAAAAGGTTAAGTGATTTATCGAGGGTCACATGGCCAGGAAAGCAGGGAGCTGCTAGTCCAACCCCTTAACCTCTCTGTTGTACCATTGTTTGTAGGAAGGAGGAGTGTGACCCCAAAGCTAGGTAGGGTGGTCTTTATTTCCACTTTTTACCTGCCCTCCTCCTGTGTGTCCCAAAGGCCTGACAATTAGGCTCAGACTTCTCCTTCGCTCTTTCTTCCAGAGAAACAAAGGACCATCAAGCCAAGGTGACTCCCCCGGTGAGTGTGTAGATCCAGCCTTGATCCCCATTAACCACTGGAGATGTGCATAAGGTTGGGAGCTTCCTGAGGGCAGAGACGCCCTCTTACTCACCTTTGCGTGAATGGCACAAAGTGGGTGTTCGGTAAAGTCTATTGATGAGCGAAGCGCTGGCAAGGTGACTAAAGGAAGAGAAGCATTTATCAGTCTAGTGCCAGCTTCCAACACTCTGCTTTGATTGGGGGCAAGAGCAATGCTAACTTAAGAGGTGTGTGGTGCTTTACGGTTTATACCACGCAACAACATACAGTGTTCCTCCTGTGAGATGATTTTATCCCCATTAGAAGGAGGGTAAAACTGAGGTGCGGGGAAGTTAGGTGACTTGCAATTCTGCACAGTGAGTTGAGAGCACTGGCACTGGAGAAGGACAGGTGGGTTTTAGCCCTGATTCTGCCTTGAACTAACTAGTTACCATGTGGCTACGTGGCATTGACCCAAGTACTTATACTTTAGAAATGCTGCCTTCCTCGTTGGTAAAATGAAGATGATGATAGCGCCATTTACATAGGATTATCCTGAGCGTTGAATGAGACTATGTATGTAAAGCGCCAGGCATGCATAGTTAGTGCTCAGCAAATATTGGCTCTTGCTGGTGGTCATGGAGCCGGTGAGCTTTGGTTGTCCGACTTCAGTTAGATGTTCTCTGCCCCAGATTTGAAGTCTGTGGTCAGAACATTTATATTGAACTAATACATGGCAGAATATTGTGGAAGAATTTATGACAATATTTACCTAAAGAGTTGGCATTTACATTGATGAAACCAAAAGCAGAGCCCTCAGGACTGACCAGGGAGAAAAACTGTACGCGTCCTGGACAAACAGGCTCCTTACTTCAGACCTGGGCGAGGATGGTCCCTGCCACCTATAACTGCAATGTCCAGCACAGTGAGCCTGGCTCAGAGTCACCAACTGATTTCAATAGCTACTTGAGGCAGCATTGGAGAATGGAATACCATTCATTTATTGGGCACCTACTGTGTGCCAGCCACTGTGCTAGCGGTTGGGATGTGATGGTGAGCAGAAGAGGCAGAGCCCATGGCTGCATGAAGTCCCCAGGCTAGTAGGAACATTTGGGAGCTGCTCTTAGTCCTGGAGATTCTCAGTGCCCAAGGAGCCATGCTCCTACACCCCTAGTGGGACAGGGAACCACTTGGGCAGGCAGTGACCAGGCTGTGTTATGATTCATTTTCTCTTAGTGGTAAAGTTGTGAGCGAGTCTCAAAGCCCATTTTTTCTTAGAGGAAATATAGGCAAGAAGTGGTTACAGAAAAAAAGCCAGAGAGGAGGTATCTTTCTCTGGGTGGGGTCTTAGGACCCATGAAAACATCTCTAGATGGCAGATAGACTTGAGTCTGGAGGGAGAACCCCATACCTTAGCCTATTAGGTTATTAAGTATGAAATATCCAAGTTCTGTAAGTACTAAGTTTGACAGCTGTTATCTCTGACATTTCACTTTGACACTTCTTGTTTTATTTTTATTGTGAAGATACACCCTCATTCTTTCAAATGCATAGTTTGGCTTTTGATTATCTTTTGAATTTTTTAAGAGTAATTTTTGTGAAACCATGGATAAGTCAAAAATTCATGTTATTTTCGAATATGAGGTCCGTTGTGGAAAAAATGCTATGCAGACAGCTCAAAATGTCCACAAGTGTTTGGGAAGGATGTGGCTAATGAATGCACAGTATGTTGATGGTTTGAGAAGCTCTGTTCTAGTGATTTTAATCTTGAAAATGAGCCAGGTGAGTGACCTGAGACCAAGGTGGATAGTGATGAGCTGAAAGCTGTAATGGAAGCGAATCCATCTCAACCTACATATGAATTAGCAGCAAGGTTGGACCACTGAAACAACATTGGACCATTGGAAACAAATCGCAAAATAAAGAAGCTGGATAGATGGGTTGCACATGAATTAAATGAGTGTCAGAAGAGAAATCGTCTCAAAGCTTGCCTTTCTCTGCTGTCACGACATAAAGGCAAACCATTTCTACACCATATTATTAAGTGTGATAAAAATAAATTCTTTTTGACAATCACAAGTGGTTGGCACAATGGTTGGATAAAGATGAAGTGTCAAAACACAGACCAAAATTGAATATTCATCAAAGAAACCTAATTGTATCTGTTTGGTGGTCCAGCACTGGTAGTATCCACTACAGCTTCATGAACCCTGGTCAATCAATAACAGAGGATGTCTACTGCAACCAACTGGATTAAATGATGAGGACGCTTCCAATTAAGCAGCCGAGATTGGTCAGTAGAGACAGGCCAATTCTCTTGCAAGACAACACTTGATCACATGTCACACAAACAATGCTGCTCAAACTACAGAGGCTGGACTAGGAAACTCTCTGTCATCCACCATATTCACCAGACCTTGCACCACTTCTTCCAGGCTTTGGACCACTTCTTTCAAGGAAAAATATTCAATTCTCAAAAAGCTGTGGAAAATACCTTTCATGATTTCATCTCCCTTCGCTTTCCAGGCTTCTTTGCTGCTGGCATAAACAAGCTACCATTAAGATGGTAAAACTGTGTCAATAGTTTAGGCTCATACTTTGATTAAATGTACTGCTTCTTGTTTGAGATATAATAAAATAAACTTTTGATTCAAAATTGGAAATTTCATACTTAATGACCTAATATTTGACCATCTAACCTTTTAAATGCTATCCCAAAAGATATGCATTCTTTGCTGGATGGAGCCGAGGAGGAAGACTCTTTGATTTTCCTTGATAAGACTTACCTCCGTTCAAGGTAGATTCACAGAGACATGGTGGCTTCAGAGAGAGACCTAAATTATCCAGAATTCGCAACTGGACATTTATGGTGTTAGTTTCAAAACTACTGATACAGAGACAACCAGAGCTAAAGCATTGGTGTTTAGGCCCTCTTCCTAAGATGATATGTTTATTTCTAAAGGAAATGCATTTTCACATCTAGAGCATATCTTCTGAATATCCCAAAGCCGGCACTGGAGTTGGCAGAAGGGACTAGGTGTAATTACTAGGTGTAATTTGTGTCATGCCTTTTCATTTGTCAGACAGGCAAATATCTTAAACAGGACATGACACACAGAGTCAGCTTGGGGATCAAATGAGGTCATGTATGTAACACACTTAGCATAGTGCCTGACATGTTACAAAGACTAAACATTTGCTAACCATTTGTAGCGGATGTCTGGCTTTGATCAGCCTGGCACGTCCCTCTTCCATTCTTCATGGCCTTGGTGGGCATGGAACCCAGACAGGGCTGATCATGGCGCTCTTTCTCCCAAATGCAGTGAGAGTTGAGCCAACATGCAAAGACATACAGAGATGAGAATGGGGTGGACAGAGAGAGGGTCTTGCAATACTTGGGACTAGCTGCGGTCTCTAAATCCCAGCTTCCTGTAGCTCCTTTTTCAATTCTGTGAGTCACCCTGAGCCAAGCCACAAAGGTGAACCAAAACTCCCCTTTTTGCTTAAGTAGCTTGAGTTGAGTTTCCATAACTTACCATTGGGCCCATGAGGACCTGAGGGCTGTAAGCCCACGTGGCAGGAGCACTGGGTAGACAATGCCCTTTTAGGTGCCCACAATTGAGAAGTGAGAAGGTTCTCAGAGCAACCCTGGGGCTTAGTCATTGACATTTAAACAGGCTGCAGAATATCTTTCACCCGCCTCTCACGTGCCCTCCGTGAGTTACATCGTGTGGCTTACCACCGAAAGTAACACCTCCCTCTGAGTCTCACAGACAACAAGTCAGGCTGAGAACTTGGAGCTGTGTTTTAGTGAGAGGGACCCCTGTCGAGTTCAGCCGAGGAAGCACAGCCAGTTGTCTGCGTAGGTCCGCCATGCCCCTGGCCAGTGGCTGAAACAACAGCAGAGTGGGCACAGCGAGCAGCAACTATGAATTGGTCTTTGGCCTCAGCGAATGAGAGCCTGTGGGGTGCGGGCAAAGGCACAGGAGCTTTAGGCCTGCAAGGTCAGAGACAAAGCCAAACAGCTCGAATAGAGAGCGTCTTGGCAGGCGCAGAGAGCTGGAGCAGTTAGGAGGTGAGTGGGGGTCATGGTGCACTTCTTGCTAGCGTGTTCAGTTTTATTGACAAGGGAGCCTCTGCTGGCCCTTGACGAGCTGGGGGGATGCAGGCGGAGGGGCAGCTTTAGCAGAAATGGAGTGATAGGGGCAGAGTGTGGTCCTGGACAGCAGCGTCAACATCGTCTGGGAACTCGTTAGAAATCCTCCAGCCCACCCCACATCTATTGATTTGTGTCACAGCCGGCTTGTTTTAGCAAGTCCTCCAGGTGCCTGTGATGAGCGGCCCGGTGCAGAGTGGCTGACGGGACCAGGCGGGCAAGGCAGGTTGGCATCTGACTGCAGGATCCTCAATACCAGATTTTAGAATTAAGGCGTTTTTCCATACCATTGAGAAGCTCCTGAAAATTTTTGAAGAATGAATGAAGAGTCATTCATTTATTCAGCTAATAGTTACTGAGCACCTGCCATGTGCCAGACCCCATGCTGGGCAGGGGGATGCGACGGTGAACATGCCCATGTTAGCTTAGGGCAGCTTTCAAGCCAGGGCTTCTCTAGAGACAGGATTGCTGTTGTCCGTCTTTTCCATCTGATTTGCTAATGGAATGTATGCTTCTTATGCTGTCCAGAAACAACTCTACTGCTTGTCTCTGACATCGGAAGGTTTTCAGTTGAGCGTTTACTATGGTTTCCAACACTGGCGAAGTGAACTGACGACAGGAAAGCGGGTGTGCACACACACAATTTTAAAGGGGGGTGTCAGTGGGAGGCAACATTTTCTTTCAGGTCAGTGCTGCCTGCCAAGGAGCTACTGTTCTCACGGGGTGTTCTGAAGATGGACCTGGCAGCCTTTGGCTTTTGCCACGTGAGGGTCAAGGAGCTCCAGGTGTTTCTGTGTTTACCTAACAGTTTCAGGAAGCAGTGGGCCAGGAGGGTGGTGGAGAGTGAGGGGAGGAGAAAAGAAAGGAAGGAGGAAGGCTACGGGTAGGTTCTCTTCTGTTCTCATGTGTTAGTTCTGATGAAATTAGAGTGTGATTTCAAAGACAAGCAGATCTTTGAATTCAATAAAACAGGGCAATGTACTCTTCTGAAAGGTCAAACATACTCAGGACAACTTTCAGCCCTCGTTCCAGTTTGGACAAGGGCCAAACTGGGGATAAGGTTGGGGAGGCTGGAGTGCCACCTGGGTCCCCTTCTCCAGCTACACAGCTCCTCTTGGGCTCCGGGCAGGCTGAGGTTGGTGGGCATTGCCCTCTGCTGGGGCGGATCAGGAGTAATGAGCTAAGGTTGAGGATGGTCCCATCTGGTGGCAGAGGACAGGATTTGGAGAAGTCCGTAGGAGAAGTCCAGTTTGAGCCTTGGCACCCTGGCTGCTGAGAAAACAGAGATGAGTTTCTGCCAAGTGTCAACCTCTCTATCTCCCACGGTACGACCCTTGTCAGGGCCCCTGAAAGATTCCAATTCCTCTCCTAATCCAGTAGAGCATCTATTCACTTCTTCCTCTGAGTGCTCCATAGCTTGTACCAGTTCTGAGGGTCAAGAGGGAAGGAACAGCAAAGGGAGAAGCTGAGAATTTTCTCTGTCTAGCATTGTCAGTGTCACAGGCTTTCTTTGTGTCCAGATTCCTTGTCCTACATTTGGCAACACAGCCGCAGCCTTTCTGACAGAGGCAAGGCCCTGTCCCCCTCACCTCCTGGGGATGGATGATAGGAGACCTGCGTTGCAGAGAGCAAGCTCCCCCTTGATGGAACACTCGGCAGTGCCTCACCAACTGCACCACGGATCTTATTTTAAACTAATTACATTACCGAAGGGTGGGTGGGAAGGAGGAGAGGGGGTAATTATAACTGGGGAAATTTTTTTTAAAAGACCTAGTTTCAAAAATCTCAGACTTAATTTAGTAAATTTCAATTACAGAGTTACTAAGCTGAAGATCATTTGCGTTACATCCTTAATTACTACTTCATTTGTATCTGAGATCATCAATAGAGATTCTTGGGAATGTGGACTCGGAATAAGTGATTGATCCTAATGAGGACTTTGTTCTTCCTGAGCCTCCTTAGGAAGCTATTTCTTCCCTCGTGGAGAGGCACAGAGTGTGCCAAGCTGGGTGGAGACATCTTAAATTAGAAATGGAGCCTGTGAAGAAATCAAGAGGTTTTCAAGCTGGCTTGGCCAGCAGGGAGCAGGAGGGTGCCAAGCCCAGGCTCCTTCTGACGGCACCCCAGCAGGCTTCACTGTGCTCCCCTTGATGCATTAGCTCTGCTGGAATGTCAGGGATGGTGCCCCCTCCCCAGCCCACCCCCCGTGACCAGCCGCAGACGTCTGTCTTTATTAGCAGGCAACACAGGAAATAGCTTTTCAGGGCCTGCCCCTTGCAAATGATGGATGCTGCCTGCGACCTTCCTGTTTCTGCTTTTCCTGCCTCCTCTAAAGAAAGTGCATTGAGTAGTCCTGGCCCCTGGATCTTTATTGGAAAAGCTGTTTTCCACCATCATTTAACTCTTTTTAAAAAGTGGTGAGCCCGCAGGGACTGAAGACTCTACAGGTGTGTGAGAGAGAGACAGAATATGTGTGTGTATCTGTGTTAGGATCCATTTTGTAGGAGGAGACAGACTTCTTTTGAGGGAGAGGAAGAGGTAGGAAGAGGTCAGAATGAATAAAGAATCTCTTACCTAAATCCTTCATCAGATGGTACTTCACACCCCACAGGGCTTTACCAAACACTTGTTCTCTTAGCTTGTAGGAAAGAGAAGAATTGCCTTCATTCTGCAAGTGAAGAAACTGAGGCTCAGAGAGGTTAATGACTTTGCCCAAAGTTACTGAGCTGGGGAGTGACAGAGTGGGGACTTAAGTCCAAGTCTCTTAATCCTGTGCTTCTTCCAACCCCCCAAAGCACCTCCCACGGTCTGCCAGCAGCTGAACATTTGCCCCATTTATGGAGATCAGGGTTTGGGTCCCACTGCAGCACGTTACCCCATTTAAACTTTGTTTCTGCACCTGTACGTTTAAGCAAACTGTTTTGCTTCAGGGGAATCCAGAGCGTGCCCTCACTTCACCTTCTTCTGGAGGTGTGTCTGTGCGGTGCAGAACGGCGGACGGGGCTGGGAGGGAAGGCAAGGGAGGAGCCAGCAGGGAATTTTCCCAGTTTTCCCCGGAGGAGTCAGAGACAAATCCAGGATTCTCCTGGCCGTCTGTATGTTTGCCGGATCCCTGCTCTTTGCTCTCGAGATTCCTCTGGGTGGTTTCCAAGCGCGGAGAAGTGTAGGCTGAGGAAGTGTCTGCGTTGAGGGAGGATGGCAGGGCTGGACGGACGCTGCGAGGAAGGAGGGGGTTGACACCAAGAATCCAGCCAAGCCTCGGGGGCACAGGCACCAGGCCGGAACGGGAAGTGTTCTCTGAGCTAGAACCTCCTGGACGTTGCAGCTTCCTCTGCAGTGGCCAGGCACCCCAGCAGTGCACGTGGAACACTGTGCCGAAATGAACAAAGAGTTTGGAGCTGCACAGCTCAGGGTTCAAATTCCGCCTCCACTTATTAGCTGAAAGATCTTGGGAAAGTTACATAACCTCCCTGAGGATCAGTTCTCTCGTGTATAAAATAAGAATACTAATATCCACTCTCTTGGCTGTTTTACATGAATCGTGTAAAGCAAATAGCAAATGGTGGCTTTAATTAGTAGAGGGTTAGGGAGCCACCAGGAAGCGAGAGGACGGGAAAGGTGGGCCACTTGTCCTGCAGAGACAACGGCGAGCACAGGAGAGCCCTCAGTGACGAAGCAGCTTGCAAGGCCTTTCGTAAATAGCCCGTATGCTGGCTCTGGGAGAGCTCTGAGAAACGAGTTTGAAAAGCATAGAAGTCATAAAATAGCACCAGTATTTTTTTTTTCTAGTGTGAGCAAAAATATTCACGCAGACAAATTCAAGCCAATCTTCTGGGACTAAGACTCTAAATATTACTTGTGAGTCACCCCAGCTTCCTTGCAAGAGAAAGACTCCCCCCATCCCCTCACCCAACACCCCCATCTGTGACACATTAAAATTGTAGCTTTTCAGCTTCTTCCACTAAACCCCCAGTCCCTCCTCATGGGCATGAGGACAGCCCTGTGCGCAGAAAATGTTTCTCCATCTCGGTCCCTCTCCTGATTAAAGCCAATTTCCAAAAAAAACCCCTCATCATGAGCGGGCCCCACGCCAAGCTCTACAGCAGACACTAGGTGGCGCTACACCCCACGTTATAAGGCAACTCCACCGCTGCACGCTTTTCTGGGAACACGTTTCTGCTGAGCGGTCCTCTCTTTCCCAGAGATACGGGGGGCTGTTTCAGTTTATACCATAAGCATAAGCGCCACCAGAAGATTGCTGCTAGCTCTGCTGCTAACCGAGACCCAGTCAGGGTGTGGCTGCAGAAGGCAGTTCTCAGACCTGAGGCTGGAGACCCGCAGTTCTTTGCTGAGCTATAAATAATTAGGAACAAATAGCCCTTTTCAACTTCTGCTCTGCCCTCAGGGGCAGGAAGGAAAAGAACTTTTTCCCTTAAGAGGAGGTGGGGGAGAAAAAAAAAAAAAGAAAGAGATCCTGGAGGCTCCTTTGTGAGAGCAGCCCAGCGTCTTCCTTCCCCTCCTGGGCAGAACCGAGGCCCACTCTGACCTCAGGCATTTCATTCCAGGCCCAGCCCCCTCTCAGGGTAGAACATGATCCTCAGTGCCCCTAGAGAGGTGAGTGGTAGGTTCTTTTTTTCTCTTCAGGGATCTGGGCGAAATTCTCATCTCATTGCACTGAGAGCACACTCTCACATATTTCGAGAGCTCCCTACTGCTGCGACCCTGAAGCTCTTACGAACAGTTGCGGTAACTGGCAGTTATAAAGCAATTTCCAGGTTTCTAAGCATTGTGAGCACTCTTTATGCGTGGAGAGGCAGGTGAGTTGCATTTTCTGTTTACAGAGTTGCATTTTCTGTTTACAGATAAAGTGACTGACACCCCAGGGTCTCATTGGAGCTGCTGGCACTGATGTCTCTTTGAAATGATGATGATCATTGTTGCTTATTATAATTTTCACTGTTAAGTTCCCTTTGATGTGCAAGAGGACAAACAGAACATGTGCTTAAAGACAACTTTTGGCTAAGGGGTTTCCGGTGGGCTGATTCTATCTGGGCAAAGAAAAGCTGAATGTGGAGAACTACTGAAAGGAGGTGCGTGCCCGCGCAGACCCTTACCTTCTTGGCCAGGTGGCAGTTTCCTGTGCTGGGAGGAAGGGCTCTGTGGAGTTGGAGGGCAAGGGTGTTAGGGAGGCTTCCTCACCGCTTCCACCGCGTGAGGATGCAGTGAGATGGCTGTCTGTGAACCAGGAAGCCGCCCTCACAAGGCACTGAATCTGCTGGCACCTTTGTCTTGGGCTTCCAGCCCCCAGAACTGGGAGAAATAAATGCCTGTTGTTTCAGCCACCAGTCTATGGTATTTTTGTTGTAGCAGCCTGAATGGACTAAGACAGAATTTGGCTTGCCTCTCTGAGGTCGAAAAGACCTTTAAGGCCCCGAAGAGCTTATGGTGCAATGTAGAGGCAGATCCAATATATATGAATAAAAAGAAAATTAATGACTCAAAGAAGTCTTAGCAAGAGTCCAGAACCCTATAGCCCAGCTTAGTTGTGCGGAAGTTCCTTTAGGGCAATGAGGACGGAAGGAGTCAGTGGGGGCTGGGAGGAGGTAGGAGGAAGGGACTGGATATTTCCTAACTTTATTGTCTGCATAATAAGATGGGGTTTTCCCCTAGATCATGGCCAGACTCTCCATGTCCTGCTGGGTTCAAAATGTAGTCAAGGGCCATGGGCCCAGAGTGCCTGGGTGATGGTTTGCACCCACTCGATGCTCTTAAGTCTAACATTGCCAGGGGCTGCCTTGAGCATTGTTGAAGTCACTGCAGGGACAGCCTGGGCTGTGGCCCGGCCCGCGAAGTCAGAAAGAAGTCACCTAGGGCAGGTGGACTTCAGCCTCTAGCCCGCGTCCCCAAAGGGCTCTGCTCTCCAGGTCCTTGGAGGCTCGGGTGCAGTTCCAGGCCCGTCCCCACCCACTGCCGGTGCGTCACTGAGTCCTGCACTCTGCTCCAAACTACCCCACCCCACTCCATGCCACAGCTCAAGCCCTCTCCACACTTGCTTGAAGAGCTTTTCTTTTTAAAATACATGAAACTTTTTATAGGAAATGATTGCACATACAGAAATCCAAAAAAAGGATTTATAGTAAAAAGTATGTCTCCCTCACACCCCTGTTCCCCAGCACTCAGGTTCTCTCCCCAGAGTTACCTGCCCGTACCCACCCTCCAGGTCACCCTCTTCTCTCCCTACTCACCCAAGCCACCTCCATCCACCCTTTTTTTGTAAACAAAATTAGTACTGTTGCTCCTTATTATCCTCAGGACATGCAAAATGCAAACTTCTTGGCCCAGCCTACAGCCCCTTTCTAATCAGGCGCTGCAGACATCTCCTGTCTCATCACCCCCAAGGCCAGGCCCAGCCACCTGCAGCAACCTAAATCCACGTACTCACTACCACTGTGCATTTTAATAAATAATTGTGAGTTTACCTTTTTGAGTAGATAACACACATGCACACACACAAACAGAATTTCCTTCCTCCTCTGTTCTTTGTTCACCAATCTCATTTCCCCAAACATAACAACTGCTTACTAATTTCCTGTATTTCCTCTCAGATATTTTTTATGCATATTAAATAAAGTACAAATATATCCTTCCCTTTTTACCCAAATGGTAACATTTAATTCACATTCTCTACATCTGCTTTTGTAAAATTTGGCCATATGTCCTGGACACCTTTCCATAGCAATACATAAAGAACTTTTTCATAGTTTTGTTTGTTTGTTTGTTTTTGTAGCTGTGTATTCAACTGCATGGAGATAGTCTAGTCCAACAGAGTTTTCTGTACAGGTCCAGATAGTAAATATTGTAGGATCTGTGGGACACTGAGCCTCTGGGAAAACTACTCAATTCTCTGTGATAGTGCAAAAGAAGCCAGAGACAATGTGTAAACAAAGGGGCACTGCCGGGTTTCTAATAGAAGCTTATTTATAGACTCTGATATTAGAATTTTATATACTGTTGACATGTTACAAAATATAATTCTCCTTTTGATTTTTTCCAACCATTTCAAAATGTTAAAAACTATTCTTAGCTTGAAGGCCCTATAAAAACAGGCAGAGGGCCAGATTTGGCCCCCTGGTGGTGGTTTTCCCACTCCTAATTTATTTAACCACTTCTCTATTAACGAGCATTTAAATTGCTTCTAATGTTTTGCTGCAATTTATAATCTTGTGTATATGTCACTTCATATGCATGCAAATGTACCTATCCGTGGGGTAAGCACTAAGAAGTGGGATTTCTGGGTCAGAAGGTATATGAATGGGGCCAAGGCCTTGGCCCTCTGAAGGTTTGCTAGAAAATCACTGACAAGATGCAGATTAATTGAAGGAAAGGCACTCAAATTTATTTAACATGAATACACAGGAGCCTTCAGAATGAACACCCAAAGATGCAGGGGGAATTGTCCATTTTTATGCTTGGGTTCATTGAAGTACAGACAGCCTCGTAGAAATATGATTGAACAAAAAGAGCATGATCTAATGCTAACAGACCGAGTGGGGGAACCCAGCAAGGCCTGTCTGTCTAGACCCTTCCTGGCCTCTCTGAGCATGTGCTCCTTCCTTCTGGACGTGGGGCAGGGCTTTCTCTAGAATGGGGGTCTTATGATCTACAGTCAAACAAGGTAGGTCAGATAAATTCTGACCAGTTTTTACACAGAATATTTTTTAAGCATTCTCTTTTGTGGATTATAGATAAAATTTTGCTCGCCATTCCCCTGAGAAAAATATAACCTCCTGGAGTTTGTGGTAAAACTTTTGATCCTGAGGAGAAGCCAGGTGTCCCGTCTCTAAGGACCAGAATATCCCTTCTCTGGCGTTTCCAGTGGTCAGAGCAGCACGGGCCCCTCCTCAGAAGGACAAGGCCAAGCTGTATTCAGAGGCTTTGATTTCTTTACAACTGTCCTCCTCGTTCCTCTGTTCTTCGCAAATTACCCTCATCCCCTTGCAGGAAGGTGCTGGGGATGTTAATCCAGGGCTCTCTTGGGTCACCTGCACTTTTTCACTTTTCTAGGTGGAATTGGAAGTGATCTGCCATCCCTGGAAACACCTTTAGGGCCCGTATGCGGAGATTTGTTTGGCTCCTTTGCCAAGGTCAGTCCGCCCAGCCAGGGGCATCAAGGCGCTGGCAGTGTGGATGGGGTTCCGGGACTCGCCTGGGATGCCACGACTAGAGCCTGCCTGAGTTCAGGCTGCTGCCTTTTGCTCCTGCCTCTGACACCCCAAGCTTGCTGGGCGTGTCTACCTTCTCTGCGCCATGCCCACCCCGCATCCCAGGTCCATTCTCTACACTCTCTGCCGTGCTCTGCTTCCGGGAGGGTTTGGCCATTGGCATTGGTCACAGTCTGTGGAGGACCTGAGGATGGGGGGGGGTCTAAATTTTTATTCCTCCCTCCCTCCCTGATTAGCCAAGGTCATAGCAGTGGCTGAGGCCCTCTGTGGCCATCGTTCCTATGAGGTTGCCCCTTCTGTAGCTCTCACTGGGTTCTAGTACAACCATGTCCTCCCCTCGCCCCTTAAGGCTTAGGGGTGACAATAGCTTTCCACTGTCACCAGCTCCTGGGTACCTCACCATCTTCTGGGGTTCCTCTAGCTGTACCCACCTCTCTATAAATAATTCTTTTATTATAGCCTCTTCAGCTAGACCCTTCTGGGTGTGCCATCTTCCTTCTGGGACTCTGGCTGATACCCTGGAACTTCCTGGGGGCATCCTCCAACTATCTTGATGAGTTTATGGTACGTGACATTTCCGTATGACTACAGGAGCCTGGGCTGCCCCTCCTGTGTTCAGCAGCTCCTGACATTTCCTTGCAAGTGGAGAGAATGTCCTGAGTGCTCAGACAATACCAGATACTGTGGGGAGACGCCCTACACTGAGATTCTTTGTAATCCATGAGCGCTGCAGCTCAGAAGAAATCAATTTGCACTGGTTTATTTGTGGTTTAAGAATGACCCTCAATCTTCTTCATGTCTCAGACAAAATATGAGTTCCTTGAGGGCACAGCCCATGTCTTTTGTGGTTCATATAGAGGACTATGGTGGCTATAGTTTTCACCTGCTCAACTCCCTTTCCCACCCTGCTTTTCATGGTAACATCTCCCCACTGTTCCGTCGAGGAGTTTCTCCTCCTCCATCCTGTGTAGGGGAGTGTGGCACCTGGCCAATCTTAGGACCCCATCCTTTTGGCCACTGTAATTGGGTCAGGGATAGGACCTGCTAGATAAAATGCAAGGACTCTTCTTGATGAGCTTTTGACCTGCTGGGAAGATGGGAGTCTGTGGATGACCATCTTGTCTGTCTGAAGCATAAAGTCAACAAGACATGCAAAATCAGGACACTGAAGAGACAGAGCCCTGACAACATCATTCGAGACCTGGATCCAGCTATTCCTGAAGCCTCTATTCCCTAGTCACGTGAGCCAACAAAGTCCCCTTTTCCTGCTTTTGCGTGTTTGAGGTTGTTTTCTTCACTTACATCCAAAACAGTCTGACTGATGGAGTTGGGGAAACTTCTTGCTATGTCCAGTGCAAATTGCACTCCCTCTTCTACAGCTTCTTTTACACCAACTGTGTTTTATGATCACTCCCTCATTATGCATTGTCCTGTCTCATCACCAGCATCACAACATTGGATACCTGGGTTGGTTGTTAGTCTGTTGTCTCTCAGCCCCACGCTCATCCCTCTTCCTCTGCTCTGTGAGGGGTGGGCTAGGAGGCTGAAAACTACATTTCCCAGGTGCCCTTGCCAGCTGGCTTCCCAGTAAGAGGCTTCAACAGAGAACAGTAGATATGAGAGGAGGAGGAGCCATTGTTCTCTCCCTCCCTCCCTCCCTCTCTCTCTCTCTCTCTCTCTCTCTCTCTCTCCCCCTCCCTGCTTCAAAGGCATCTCTGGAAATTTCTGAATTTCCTTGGCGGCCCCAGCTTTAGCCTCAGCAGCCTCTGCTCAGTGGTCACATCTCTAGCCTGGTTGGTCCCTCTTCAGTGGCTCCAGCACCTTCAGTGGAGCAACAGCATGTACACGTGGGCTCTGGCAGCACCCTGCTCCCCGCCCACCATTTTCCTGTCATTACTCTTTTCTGGTTACCTTACTTCACATTTTTGTTCTTTCAGCCTTTCCAACGCTTTTGCATGTAGTTTCCTGTATGAAACACTCTGTTTGAAACATCTGCTGTGATTCCTGTTTGCCTGACTGGAACCCTGACTCTGCGCGGGACCCGCAACGTGCAGACACATGCGGTCGCTCAGCTCTACCATCTATTAGCATTCAGCAATTCACTCAAATCGTGTTTTTGTGTGTTTTGTAATATGTGCACCTGAGCAGTGACTCACACTTAATATCTACATTTGCTCATGTTTAAAATCTCCAAATACCTGAGAAGTACAAATTGTCTGTCACTTACAATTCCTTGGCCAGTCTTTCAAGGAGGCCAGTCTTTCAAGGTCAGTTGTAGGCCAGCCTCCTCGAAGCATCTTGACTTTTTTGTTCGATTGTGTGGGCTCCATCCACATGGAATCCGTGCACCCTCCAATCTCACGGGGTCCTTGCTCAGACCCGGAAAGGTGTTTCCCTGACAGTACAGGAGGATGATTGCCTCCAACCTACACAGGATGACAGCCAAGACATTACTTGGCCTTCAGCCTGTAGAGCTGAAAGGTATTTATATATATATAATAGTGAAACATCGAAAGCACATTCAATGTCTACCAGTAGGAGTATGTAAATTGAAGTACATCCCTTTATCCAGGGAGGATATGTTCCAAGACCCCAGTGGATGCCTGAAACTTCAGATAGTACCAAGCCCTATATATACTACAGTTTTTAAATCCAATAACCAAGATGGTTACTAAGTGACTAACAGGCAGGTAGTGAAGACAGCGTGAATGCACTGGACAAAGTCTCAGTGAATTGAAGTGGGACGGTGCAAGATTTCATCATGCGACTCAGAATGGTGTGCAATTTAAAACTTCTGAATTGTTCACTTCTGGAATTTTTCATTTAACATTTTTGGACCATAGCTGACTGCCAGTAACTGAAACTATGGAAGACAAAACCAAGGATAAGGGGGTACTACTGTACTATATTACTATGGAATATTATGGTGCCATTAAAAATGATTTGATGGATATTTGTGTACTGGCATGCAAAGATGTCTAAAATGTATGGTTAAGTGAGGAACAACAGTTTTAGAATAGCAAATAGCAGGTCCCATGGTTTAACTCTGCAATATAAAAAGATTTTTAAAAGGTATATTTTTAAAAATAAACATATGAAAAGATGTATAAATATGCGTGTATACATTGTGTGTGTGCACGCACACACACATAAATGAATAGAACGGAGATGGGAAGACTCTCTGTCCAGAGTCTCTGGAAGGGAACTTTTTCTAATTTGGGGAGTGGGATGCTCTGAACATTTAGATCTTTACAGTAAGAATATATTCTCATATCAGATAATTAACTCCTTTCCCCCGAAATAAGAAAGAGAAAGAAAGAACTGTCATTAATGCCGAGGAAGTGGAGGATGGGCGGGCAGGGGAGGTTAATGAAAGGGCTCCTTCATTTTTATACTATATACTGCTGCCTTATTTGAATTTGTGAACAAAAATGCACTCATGTATTTTCTTGTGTGTTCTTGTGTGTGTTTTTTTTTATCATTCAAAGGTTCATTTATGCATTCGACAGCTAATATTTTTTGAGCCTTTACTCGATGCTGAACACCATGCTCCCTGCCTGATCTCCTGTAAGCCCTGCAATATTCTGTGAGTCACGTGTTAGCATCCCATTTTACGCAAGAGGAATCTGGGTCCACAGACTGCTTAGATAATCTGCCCAATTACCCATCTCGCTAGTAAATAGCGGGGCTGAGATTCAACCAGGTCAACCTGGTTGCAAAGCCCATGCTGTCACCTGCTGCATTCCACCTGCTGGGTGTGGTGGTGTGGACCAGCAGGAATGAGGCTTCCCTGCCTTCGTGTAAGTGGAACCTAGTCAAGATGGAAAACATGAGAGAAAGACTAAGGAAATGAACAGACCGAGGAAAATAAGCAGAAACATTCAATGGAAAGAAATGCTCAGAGAAATAGCCCTGGTAAATCTGAGTGACACTCCAGACAGTCAGAGGTGGCTGGTGAGCTGAGCCCCTATGAACATTTTCCCTGGTTCTGCACACCCAGCAGTGTGTCCCATCACAGCTCCTACTAGCCCAGTGGAGTCCTGTGGTTGGAGGGGATTGTGAGAGGTCACAGAGCCTGCCCCCCCACCTGCAGACAGGAGTAACTGAGGCACGGAGTAAGTTAAATTATTAGATCACAGTCGCCTTTCCACCCCCACCCCCACAAGTCAGCAACGGAGTTGGAACCATGTGCTGGAGTCCAGGGATCGAGCGACGGTCACATGAGTCAGTGTGTGGAAAATTATATTCATACTGCGGCTCGCAAAGGAAACGACCGCCCACCCCTCCTTTCCAGCTGTAAAACATCTGGTTGGGGAGGAGGATGTCAGCTGGGGAAATGAAAGGAGCCACTCTAATGCCCCTTCGTCATGGTGACCTCTGGAGGAGGAATGGGGGTGGTGAGAAGGGGCTTGGGAGGAGCCGGGTGTAAGCTGTTCCCGCATTGTCACTCGTCCTTACTGTCACCCCATCTTGTCAGGACGCAGCTCCACGGCAGGCCCAACTGGGCATGAATGTGCACTGCAAGGGACTAAGGGCCTTGTAAGAGATGAAGAGAACTACGTTCGTATGCTCCCTCCAGCCAAGGCTGACGTTTCTAAATAGACTGCACCGGTGAAAGATGGAGAATTACTGAAGGCGGCTCCAGGGCTCAGCGCTTTGAGTAACGAGGATGTAATGCGGGGACAGGTTCTCTGAGGGAAAGTGGCTCCTGGGTCACCGGCATTCAGGGGACTGTCCATGGTTGGGAGGATTTGAATGAAAATACAAGTTTGACAGCAGTGGTCCAGCAAGTAGTCTCTAGGGCAAAGGTCAGCTCTGGGCAACTGTGGGAAAC
>NW_012138080.1:6294502-6302562 GCF_000956105.1 Propithecus coquereli
CCTCAAATAGGTAGTAACTTTTAGTAGTTTCTTGGCAATAAGGCCTCTTTTAAAAATACTATTAAAATAGGTTTTATGAGTTAGACTGGAACCCATCCAGCACTTTCTGGGAGAGACTTCCTAGCTGGTGCCGAGTGCTGAGCAGAGCTGTCACGCTCAGAGGCCACACAGCCCACAGGTGGAGCAGGCAGGCTGTCTTACAGACAGGTGTAGTGTCTGTCATGGGCACTGCGGGACACCCCAGAGCCAGGCCAACCGGGAATGGATCTGAGGCCATCAGCGTGGTTGAGGTTTTCCTCCTGAGACACTCTGGTCTAATAATAATCCCCCAAGGAATGAGTATCAGCGTTTCCTAAAAACACATGACAGGGTTTGTAATCTGTCCCACATTCGCCCTCAGAGAACTTCTGCATACTGGGGATTACACGCGTCGTTACATCTGGGATGACGTTCCAAACCACAAGCATAACTGTGTTTTTGTGGCTGCCATGTACAGCAAGATAGCAGTGGATTCCCTCTGCTGTCTTGGGTATGACTGAGATCAGCAGGAGAGTGGGAGGGAGGATGCCCCTTCCAAGGGAGGGTCCTAGAGGGATCAGAGCCAGAGTATAAGCACACACCGGGGAGAAATGCTGACTGGAGTGCCATGGTGTTAGCCTCGTAAGGTGTCAAAGGCATCTTCTCCTCACGCCCCTCTTGGCCACATCCCTTCTTATCCCTCTAGTCCATGAAGTTGTTTCTCACGGAGTCCCCCGCTAGGGCTTGCAGAAGAACTCTCAACTCTTGCAGGCCTTTGGCCAAGGATCCCCCCAGACTTCCCTGCTCTTTCCCCAGCTGCACAGGGCCCTGGAAACGTCACTGAAAACTCATGTGTTGTGTGAACTCTCCAGTGTCATCCTGAGCAAAGTGGCCGAGGGAAGCAGAGCACTTGCCCCTGCTCTCCCTGAGCCGTCTGTCAAATTTGGATTTAGGAGGACATGGAAACTATTGGGCAAAGATAAGGCAAACAGAGCTTGTGGTTCTACCCTAGGGCAGCATGTCATTGCCTGTGTAGCCTAGAGTGGACTCGGTTTTCTGTTTGGTTCAATTAGCGTTACTCAATGTGTTCAGGAAGGTGATGATTGCTCTGGGGACTGTGGGAGGGAATTTCAGAGTCAGAATCCTCTGCTGGGGTGGGGGCCCATGTTCAGGGAACAGGAAATGTCTCGAGAGCTCTGGAGAGAGAGCCTATGAAATTGTGACAAGGATCCGAAGTGTAAATTCTGGAGGAAATCCACGCTGAGGAAGGGGGAGTTGCAGGGTGAACTCTGGACTGAGGTTACTAGAAGAAGCAAGATCCCAAGTGCTTTCTTTATTTTCCTCAAACCCCTGGGAGCCTCTCCCCTCCTTCATTTGTTCAATGCATATTTGTACCTACTTCACTTATAGGCACTCGAGAATCAACTAAAATAATATCTTTCTCTGCGTATTTTTCTGTCTCCTTGGATGTCTCTTCTTCAATTTTGGAGAAGAAATATAAGTTTATAAAAATCCAAATGATTTTTTCTCTTGAAGACTGATTTCACTACTAGTAGTCCATTTCCAGAGACATAATACAGTAATGCTCATGGGCTATGTCCAAGGAATACTTTATTTTTTATTTTTTTGAGGCAGAGTCTCCCTCCGTCACCTGGGCTAGAGTGCCGTGGCATCAGCCTAGCTCACAGCAACCTCAAACTCCTGGGCTCAAGTGATCCTCCTGCCTCAGCCTCCTGAATAGCTGGGACTACAGGCATGTGCCACCATGCCCAGCTAATTTTTCCTATTTTTTTTGTAGAGATGGGAGGTCTCATTCTTGCTCAGGCTGGTCTTGAACTCCTGAGCTCTAGCAATCTTCCCACCTCAGCCACCCAGAGTGCTAAGATTACAGGTGTGAACCACCGCACAGGAACACTTTGTATAACAGAATTTCATAAATAATAGTCACTTGCTTTCTCGAGGGTTACTGGCAGTTCTTCTGTTAGTGGGGTAAAGACCAGATCATGACTTCACGAGTCAGATAAAAACAGAGAAGAGGAGCGTTGCTTTGGCTTTCTTGGTGCTGTTTAGGACACTTGCTGTACTTTTTCTAAAACTCTCAATGTTTTTGAGGCCACATTGACAGAATGTTCTTTTGTACTCTTGCTGCTGTCTGGAAATATTTACTTTCATCTTATGGATTAAAGAGAGCTCAGATTTCTATATTTTAATAAATGTGACCTAGATAGTGGTAAACCTCCCACTCTTCACCTCTAACTTTTTCAGACATAATACAGCACATCTAAATATGCCTTTTGAAATTCTGATTAGCTCAGGGCAGGGGAGTTTAAATTGTTTACATTCCACTGCCAGGAATCTTTCTGTTAAAGGAGATGTCTCCAGCACCCCGTGCCCTTGCCCCCCCAAATGCGAACCACCTGGGGGGAAACAACCAAGAAGCATTTTCTTTCCCAGCTAAGTTGAATAAACTTTAACATCTGTCCTTCAGCACATGAACTGTAACTAAATATCTCTCTTACCAAAGAAGGTTCCTCCCTCCTATGGGAAGATGCCTCCATCTTCCCAAGGATTTCACTTCCCTTTCTCCTTTCAACTGCCTGCTTACCTCTCCCTGTCCCCTGAATCATTCCCATCTGCATTTAAAAAAAAAACAACCCATTAACAATTCCCCTTTTCATGTATCCCCCAGCTGTAGCTGTACTCCTCTGATCCCTGTCATACCCAAATTTCTAGAATGATTTCTCTGTCCACTACAACAGCCTGTCCTTCACCACACTGCCAAAATGGCCTCTGTCAGGGCCCCCAGGGACTGCCCTGTTGTAAATCCAGTCATCATGTTTTTGTCCTAATCTTTTCCACCCACCCACTCCCTCCCCTGTCCGCCTGCTTGGCTCCTGGGTCAGCCTCTCTCCTGGGGCAGCTCCTCCCTCCCCACTCACATCTGCTTAGTCTCCTACCCAACTTTCAATAGTGGGATAGCCTGGGATTTGGTCCCAGGCTCTCCTCTATCTACACCCTCCATCTGAATCACCCCATCGGTGCCTGTGGATTGAAATACCCTCTGTACGCTGCTGATTCCCATATTTCCCTCCCCAACCCAGACCTCTTCAGCCCCAGACTGGCTCATGTGACTGTCCACCTGTGTGGCTCGTTCAGTGTCTCACCGACGTCCCAGGTCCAACCCACCCAAAGCAAGAGGTGATAGGTATTTCTGAGCATTTGGAAACTAAAGGTGAGACATAGCAGGGACCCCTCTTAGGGGCCTGCTGGGCCCCCGAAACATGGAAATAAAGGAAAATCTTGAGTCCCTTCAGGGGAAGTCCTGGACACCTGGATAGCCTTGAAAAGTGAACGGGCAACCTGATGAGAACAATGGCCCTCCAAGTGAGCCAGGGTCGCTGAGGTGTTCTGGTTCCCTACTGTTACCAATAGTTTGGCACTTGTCCCCAAGGCTGCGTCAGAAGAATGAGGACAAGTGGTTTGAGGAAAAGGAAAGAGGAGTTTATTAATTTGCCAGCAAATGAGGAAGTTGGCAGACTCCTGTCTCAAAGTACCAGCATCCTGCCTCTGAGCAGAAGTACAGAGCTTTTAAAGGTTCTAACTAATCCCATAATCCCATCTGTGGCTAAAATAATCTCGTGACCTCCGCCCAGGCAATTACCCAGAGCCACCTCCTGTGGCATAAAGAACACAGGACTCTCTCCTGCTCTTTCCCAACGACTGGCCTGAGGCAGAGATGTAGATTTTAGTTCTCAGAAAGGGAGAGGGGATTTTGAAGAGACAGAAAACATTTTTACCCTTTTTCAGGCCATTCTCTCTGTTACACTATGGAAACTAAAGGATGGCATCTTAACACGTGTTCTTGAGTTGTTTCTCAAAACCCCCCTCTGGATGGAAAATGCAGATAAGGGGGAACTGAGGAATTGAACCCTGACCACCATTCTTTGCTATAAATTTCTCCCTGAGGGGCTCATCACACCCATCCTAACATTTGCTTCCACTAATCCAAGAATCTCTGAATCCACCTAAGATTTATAGGGCCCTGCTTCAGGCTATCCTGCCATGTGGGCCTGGCCAATGTATAACTTCCATGTATTGATTTCAACTTCTGCTTTCCTGAAATGGACCCCTGCCTTTAAAAACTCTTGTTTGTAAGCCATTAGGGAATTCGGGTCTTAGCATTAGCTGCCCATTCTCCTCGCATGGAGCCATGTAATAAAAAATGCCTCTTTTTCTTACTGCAACTCTCGGCTTCAGTGTCTGGCTTTGCTGAGCTGGTTGAGCAGACCCCTGTTTGGTTCAGTAACAAAGGAACTTAATTTTTCTGCCTTTGTCCTGGGTGATGCCGCCTGCTGGTAAAATCTGTGTGTGTATGAAATGTGGTGTGTTTGTGTGCACGTGTGTGTAAGTGGTACCTAGAGTTCTACTCTGACTCATCATGAGCACATGATAAGGCAGCTGTGTGTGATTTTCTCTGAGTATTACTATTGGACTCCCTTTTCCTACTGGGTCTATGGTATTTTGAATCTTTATCCCCCACCTCAACACCAACAAAAGTCCATATCCCACATGTTTCCTGGAATGTTGGGAAATGCTCTATAAACTGTGGTGATTGCCTTGCTAGGACCATGGGGCCATGTCATACCCTTTCAGGTAGGGCTGTAAAGAGGGTTTCCCCTGAAGGAAAGAGATGTTCTCACTGTCATTCAATCCAGAAGAGTTGGTTCTGGGTCTTAGATGTGAGACAGGGAAACCGTGATTCCTCTCTTTGCTCATGGCATCCATCAAAGTCTGGAGAAATTGAAGATGTTAGTAGTAGGCTGGTCCCTGAGTTACATGAACATAAAACAACACTAAAAGCTCTTTTTGTTTAAGTTGATTTACTCATTAGTCCATCCCTGATCCTGGCTGTACCTAAAGTCCTGAAATCCTCAATGATGAAGCCTTCCATCAGGAGGAATATCTGGTGCAGGACCACACAAGAGAGGGGCTGCACAGCTCTAGTCAGTAGTTCGCAACCGTGCTACACTTTGGAAGCACCTGGAGGACTTTAAAAAAATGCTGATGGCTGGGACCTTCTCCAGGGATTCTGATTTACTTGGTCTTGGGTGTGGCCTGGTCATTGATAGTTTTCAAATCTTCCCAGGTGATACTAACGCACAGCCAAGGTTGTGAGCCCTACTCCGGACTGTGCTGGTACCAACTTCACAAGACTTTTCTGCACTGCGGCTGATTTCCAGCAGCATGATTTCAGCTCCAGAGAGCTCTTGGGCTTATACTTACTGTATGGCACTGTCCCATAATGCTCAGTATAGATCTCTGTTTCCCCCATAGACTGTGAGTTGTCTGAGGACAGATGCTGTGTTATTACATCTATTTCTCCAGTGTCTAGTACATCATGGGGGCTCAGTAAATGACAGCTCAATGAATGGATGGATGTGAATCAAGGTGAAGTACACAGCTGCCACCAATCCCCATGCCCTCGAGTTCACCTTCCAAGACTGCACCTTCAGCAGCATGTCGGACGTGCACTTTGCATTGCAATACATTCTGAGCTTGAGTCTCTGAGGTTCCCATGCAGGGCACTTGGTGTGGGATTGTTCTCCTCCAGGCTTCCATTTTTCTGCTGCTGCCTCCTCCAACAGAGTAGGGAAACTCACCACAATAAGTTGGTTCCCTATTTGCTATGGCTGGGGATGATCACCTCACAATGTTTCATCCAGCCACTCCACGCCTGCTCTCCCACTGGCCTAGGAACATGGTACACTGAACACTGGAAGATTCTGGAACCTAATGGGTGGTTCTGAGAAAGCTCCTGGAGGCCTTAAAAGTGAGCAATGGTTTCTCTTTGGGATGTGTCACTGGTTTTACATTGTCATCTGTCACTCTCTGAGTCTCAGGATGACTTCAGTTAGTTGAGGACTCTGGGTGTGGTAGCTGGTGGTGCCTACATTGTGTTTTGCCTTTGTGAAGCTCAATTCCTTGTGACAGAATCCTTCACAATGGAGTGTCTTAACCAGGGGCTGATAGATGGCTATGGGGGAGAGAGATTCATGACCCCCTGAAATTGTATGTATAGAATTGCATCAATATGCTTCATGCACAATTCTCTAAAGAGAAAGAGCTCCTTAATTTTCATCAGACACTCAAAGTTACCCATCACTGCACAAGGTTTGGCTCATCTGCCTTCTGCTGTGTTCCCCACAGTTTCAGCTTCCTGCTCTTCCCAGAAGGCCATGAGACGGTGAGTTCTACCATCATCTGGCACAAAGATCCCGAATGTGGCTGTTGAGGTTTGATCAGTCTGTGCACATAGAAAGACACTACAGGCTATTTGGTCTTGTGAGAACTTGGAAGGAAAAGGAGGGTATTAGTGGCCATCCTTCATCTCCCAACTTGGACATTGATGCTGCATGTGCATGTGTGTGTGTATGTGTATGTGTGTGTGTATAAGTAAGTGTGTGTGCATATATGAGTGCATGTCACTTGCAGTGCTCCTTGCACTGAGCATGTGTGCATGTGTGTAACATCTGACAGGCAGTTGTGCCTCGTTTTTTCTGGGCTTACCCCTGTTGATGGGTTCTAACTTTCTTAGGTTTCATGATGCTTCTTCAAAATGGCCAGAATGGCCTCAGAGAGCTCAGCCTCTTGCTGCCAACACTCCCACTCCCTGCCTTACTACTGACACGCCTAGTCACACAGCCCCACATCACCCCTTTCTCCAGGTGGATTCTGTTTATTTTCAGCATGCTGCATGTGGTGTCACATACTACTTCTCCCTTGGCATCCTGAGAGCACCCTCTGTGGCTCGGCACTACTCTGCCCATGCGTCCCTCGCTGGGCAGCGCTGTCCTAGAGGAAAGCCTTGTCTTCCTCCCTGAGAAAGACAGCAGCCCATGGAACAGGCAGCCCAGCACATGCTCAGCCCCATTCTCCATGGCAGTGGAAAGAGTGACAGGCACAGGCTTTAAGCCAGGAAGCCACCCTGGGGACTGCTAATAAGACCTAATAAGACCAACTCAGAGAGAAGCTAGAGTGACCACGCCCAGGACTGAGTAACGTCAGAGTCAGCATGGGCTGGCCTGGAAATGCAGAGTCAAACCTGCTTGTTCTCTGACTAGCTCAGGACACAGCCCACAGCTGTGCCGGGCATTGCAGAATGCGTGGGGACCTTGGTCACTGTCCTCCCTGATGTCGTGATTTTCAGCCTCCTTTTCCATTGCCTTTCCGTGAGTTGTCTTGTATTTCCTCCTAGAGAACATCCCTCCCTCTGGCAGGGGGCCTCCCTCATCAGAATCTTGGTGCTGGTGTAGTAAAAAGGCAGGATGGCTCCAGGCGGCACTTGTCCCTTCAGATGCTCTGCTCTGAAATCAGGGAAGTAGCTCCAGTGTGAGGAGCATGGACAGCCTAGGCCTTGCTGCTAAGCTGATTGGGAGGTTGGGGGTTGAGGGGAAACCTGTTGTCTGCTCTCCTTGCCTAGATTTTTCTATGTATAAATCCCACAAATATATGAGCACCTACATAAGTGCACAAGATACTGTAACTGATGCCTGCTCCCAGAAAGAACCACAGTATGGTGTGGAGACCTTGTCTGCACATGAGAATAATGACAATCATTTCAAAACAATAGCTGAGCAAAGAAAATAAATTACTTAGGAATATTCTTAACCAAGGAGGTGAACTATCTCTACAAGGAGAACTATGAAACACTGATGATGGAAATTGTAGATGACACAAACCACTGGAAAACATCCCATGCTCATGGATTGGTAGAATCAATGTTGTTAAAATGTCTATACTGGCCAGGCGCGGTGGCTCACGCCTGTAATCCTAGCACTCTGGGAGGCCGAGGTAGGCGGATTGTTTGAGCTCAGGAGTTCGAAACAAGCCTAAGCAAGAGCAAGACCCCGTCTCTACTAAAAATAGAAAGAAATTAATCGGCAACTAAAAATATATAGAAAAAATTAGCCAGGCATGGTGGTACGTGCCTGTAGTCCCAACTACTCAGGAGGCTGAGGCAGAAGGATTGCTTGAGCCCAGGA
>NW_012138080.1:6302685-6325040 GCF_000956105.1 Propithecus coquereli
CTCTCTCTCAAAAAAAAAAAAAAAGTCTATACTGCCCAAAGTGATTTACAGATTCAACACAATTCTCATCAAAATACCAATGTCTTATTTCACAGATCTAGAAAAAATAATCCTAAGCTTCACTTGGAACCAAAAAAGAGCCCAAATAGCCAAAGCAATCTGAAGCAAAAAGAACAAATCTGGAGGCATCATATTACCTGACTTCAAATTATACTGCAAGGCTATTGTAACCAAAACAGCACAGTACTGTTATAAAAGTAGAGACATACCAATGGAACAGAATAAAGAACCCAGAAATAAAACCATGCAGCCACAACCAACTGATCTTCGACAAAGCAGACAAAAACATACACTGGGGAAAGGACACCCTATTCAATAAATGGTGCTGGGAAAATTGCATAGCCACATGTGGAAGAATGAACTAGGACCACTATCTCTCACCATACACAAAAATTAATTCAAGATGGATAAAATACTTAAATGTAAGGCATGAAAACATAAAAATTCTAGAAGAAAACATAGAAAAAACTCTTCTAGATATCACCCTAGGCAAAGAATTTGTGATTAAGACCCCAAAGGCAATTACAGCAATAACAAAAATAAATAAATGGGACTTAATTAAACTGAAAAGCTTCTGCACAGAAAAGGAAATAACAGAGTAAACAGGCAACTACAGAATGGGAGAAAATATTTGCATACTATACACCCCATAAAGGACTAATATCCAGAATCTACAAAGAACTCAAACAAATGAGTAAGAAAAAAAACCAAACAATCCCATCAAAAGGAGGGCAAAAGACACAAACAGAATTTTTTCAAAAGAAGATAGACAAATGGCCAATAAACATATCAAAAAACATCCAATATCACTAATCATCAGGGAAATGCAAATTAAAACCACAATGAAATACCACCTTACCCCCGTCAGAATGGCCATTATTAAAAGTAAAAAAAACAATAGATGCTGATGTGAATGTAGAGAGAAAGGAACATGTATACACTGTTGGTGGGATTGCAAACTAGTACAACTTCTGTGGAAAATAGTACAGAGATTCCTCAAAGAGCTAAAAATAGACCTACCATTCGATCCAGCAATCCCACTACTGGGTGTCTACCCAAAGGAAAAGAAGTCATTTTATCAAGACACCTGAACTTGAATGTTTATTGCAGCACAATTCACAATTGCAAAGATATAGAATCAACCTAAGTACCCATCAATTCATGAGTGGACAAAGAAAATGTGGTATATATCCACCATGGAGTACTACTCAGCCATAAGAAAGGAATGAAATAATGTCTTTCGCAGCAACTTGGGATATAACTGGAAACCATTATCCTAAGTGAAATATCTCATGTTCTCACTAATAATTGGGAGCTAATGAGGGGTACACATGGTCACAAAGAGCTGTAAAGGACATTGGAAACTAAGAAGAGGGAGGGGATGAGGGATAAAATTGTATCTATTGGGTACAATGAACACTGTCCTGGTGGTGGGCACACTGAAAGCCCTGACTTCAGCACTATACAGTGTATCCATGTAACAAAAACATTTATACCCCCTTAATATTTTTAAATTAAAAAATTAATATATACTGATAAAAATAGATGGCATTTATTGAGCACAGACCATGCTGGACACATTGCTAAGCCTTTCACATGAATTATCTATTTTAATTCTCACCATGCACCTGAAGTAGGTACTGTTATGATGGTATTTTACAGAGGAACATGAGGCCCAGAGAAGTTAAGTAACTTGCTCAAGGTCACACAGTAGGTAAGTGATTGAACTGAACATCAAATCCAAGTCCATTTTCAAAGCCTGTGCTCATAACAACTGTCATGAGCTAACCCTATGAGGTGTCAGTGCAGCCTGAGCAGCTCTGGGAGTGGTACTAATAGCAGGTGATACAGGAATTGAGAAGAGCGAAAAAAAACAGGTGATAAGAGGAAGGGGAAGGAGTGGAGTGGGAAAGATAAATGTGATAATTCTGGGAAAGAATTGAACTCTGCTGTGAAAATCTGTTGGTTCCACTGAAAGCTTGATATTGGTAGGGCTCACAGGGGATGTCTGTAATAATCTCAAAACTGTACCCAATGTCCCCACTGTGATGGGCCATGCCTGCCAGCAGTGTCAGAGCCCTTTGTCTTCTACTGGCAAACCCAGTGCACATCAGCTGATTCCCGAGGGCTCTCGCCACCCTGTGCCTCCACGCACAATGCTTTGCTTTGAACAACCTGCACCTGTGGCTTCCTAAGAGGCCTGTCCTCAGTCTAAAGGAGCCACATTTACCCTTCAGGAGCAGAAAGTGCCAGGAAAAGCTAAACCCCAAGGCCACCTGCAGCCAATGATTGAGGGCAGCATGCTAGCTCCGCTCCCTTGCCTCAAGGGGGAACAAACTCTAAGGTGTCGTTTCTACTCCAGAGCTCCTCAGGGGCCAGGTGGGTGCAGACTTCACCTGAGGTCGCACACTTGTTTGGCTCCTCCATGCCCCTGTCCCACTCCACACATTCCCTTGCAATTTCTCGTGGGAACACTGCCTTCATGACCACTCGTGCACAAACCCTCATCTCAGGGCCAGCTCCAGGGCCAGACTTAGGACCGTGGCTGTGATGTTGTGGCTGTGGTGTTCCATTGACATCCCTTGGGAGACTGAGTTGACTTGACCAGGACCCACGGCAGCCTGAGACTCCAGGGGCCTTGGCCTTCGTTGGGTCAAAGAACCTCTAAAGGAAGAGAGAGAGATCCCAGAGGGGAGGAAAGCAGGTGGCACTCGCATCACCCAGGGGATGGCAGTCAGCCCGAAGTGGTGAGCAGTGGTCCTCCCCGAGATGTGGGACTGCAGCCTTCTGCCCCCGCTCACTCCCGCATCACAGCACAGGAGGGGCTCACGCTACCGGGGAATGGAGGGGAATGAGCTGCCTCCTGGGGAAAGGAGGAAGGCGGAGGGAGAACAGATGATCCCTGTGGAGGAGGGCCTTCTGGGCCTTCTGTCCCTCAGTGGAGCTACACCTGGGCCACAGGTGTAGCTGAAGGTCAGACCCCCTAGTCCACCTGCAGTGCCCTCACTGCATAGCTGGGGCAGCCACCGAATATGAGCTCTTTCTTCCTTCAACAACGCCTACCCCTACAAACCACAGCAGACTAAGGCGGGAGTAGGTGGTGATTCCCATGGGGGTTACCTCACCCAAGGAGCTGTGCTCTCCAGAGTCTACGTCAGGACGCTCTAATGAGAACACCTACAGGACAGAGGGCTCCCTCTGTGGAGATGTCAAATCGCTCCCTATACACACGCTGGCTCAGACACGCGCGCGCACACACACACACACACACACACACACACTGTCCTGCCAAGGCCTGCTGGGTCAAGGCAGGGGTTATAAAGCCAGACTCTGGGGCTCATGAATTTTCCTGTGTAAGTAAGTCCTGGCTGGCAGCCTGACAAAGACAAGCACCGGCTCAGGTCACAGGAAAAGTGGTGGGGTTGGGAGAAGGAAAGTGAAGCACCCTAGGGCCTCGAGACCTGCCTGGCAGCAGGGGCCACACCCCTGCTCGAGAGTCATCTCCACTCTCTCCACACCTGCTCGGGGAATGTGACATGCTGCCTAGGGAATGCAGGTGCCTCCCTCCACAGCCTGTCCCAGGAGAAGAAAAGCTGTTCCACCTCTGGGGAGAAGGAGTCTCTTCCTTGGCCCCACAGGGATGCTGTCTCCTGCCCTCTTCCTCATTCCCAAAGCTGTGGCAATTGTCCCTCCCTTTGATGCCAGGCGTGGTCTTCGCTGGAGATCATCTTCCACTCATGGGCGTTCATCCATCATGAACGAGGAATGTGCTTCCTCCTCTCAGTATGGGAAGGTCCTCGTATGGGGAGCAAATAATTCCTCTTCCCCTTGTCAGAACTTCCTCTGATACTTCTCCCCACAGCCGAGCTGAGGCCTCAATGTAGGATGAGAAAATCTTCAGTAGGGAATGCAGAGTTCCTGAGGTATATTTTTCTCCACTCAGGAAAAGCAACAAATTCAGATTCTCTCAGTAATAATTCAATGGACTCTTAGGGCTGCTGTGAACAGTTGTGTAGGTTGTACATTGCACAAACATGCCCTATTGAGGGGATGAGTAGAGGCTGAAATTGAGCCAGAGCCCTCTCTATTTGCCAAGCTGTGTACTCTGGTGTGGAACTGCATCCTTTTTAAATTTACACAAAAGCACCCCTTACTATGTGTACCCAGAAGGGGTGTCTTTTCCAAGGCACACGAGGCTCACTATAGGCTAGCCTTCTCTAACCTAGGTTAGCCTAGAAGTGTTCTTGTCTTTGCCCATTCCTACAAGGCAACATCTTTCCCTTTTCACTTCCTCCTTCTGTCAGAGGACAACCTGACAGGATTAAAGACCCACAGTCTGTCACAGCCATTGAGAAAGTAATGCCCACTTGCCTTCTTGAATTCTAGTCCTCCATGGACAGCAGCTTCAGTCACTCTGAGGTTGCCTATCCACTCAGCCTGCTCTTCCTTCCTCTCTTCCTGTCTTCCTTCTTTTCCTCCTACAGTGTCCTGCAAGATCCTCTGCCATGAACCTTTCTCCTGGGAGAGTCATAGGAGGTGAACAAGGGCTAACCCGAAAAGATCCCTTCTGCCCCCACCCTGTCCCTGCCACAGCCTCAGGAAATGGCAGGCAGAGCTGGTGGCCAGGCCTGGCTCCAATTCCCCCTTACTCTGCTATGAAATATTTCTTTCTCTTGGCTTGTAACGTTGGGTCTTCCTCTGCCAGGCTGTGAGCTGGAACTAAGCATCCCGGCTGGGGCAGCGCCTGGCACAGAGGAGCTTAAGCAAAATTTTCGGAAAGCACCGCTGGGACAAGTGGCCCGCGCTGGCTCCAGTCCGACGTGGTGGAGGCTCTGACTGCACATCTCAGACAGATGCTCCCTGTTCCTTTTCCCCTGGTTTTTCTGTTCGCAATTTCCCTCCTTGGCTGTTCGCAGGAAGTAGCAATCAAGAGAATAAAGAGTTTGCCTTGTGTTGCTAGAGTTCCTTGTGTTTAACCCTGAAGCCTTCGGCCGTGCAGAACCCCGTTGTGTCCCTCTGAGGGGTGGGGATGGGGGGCTGAATGGGCACTTTAGCCCATGGGGCGCTTTAGAGCCAGTCTGGTCCCACAGGTAGGGTCCACCCTGCAACCCCAGGCTTCCCCTGGAGCACAGGAGGGCCCGGGCTGCTCATCTTCATGTGTGCCCAGGGTCAGGGGCTCTGCCAAGCTCACAGCCAGGGCTCAGCCTGTTCCTGTGTCATGTGGGGGAGGGCGGTGAGCATAGCCTAGCAGGGTGGGAGGCAGGGTTCAGACAGACATAGATCTTGGTTTGTAAATACCACTCTCCACTAAGACGAATAAGGGAATGTTGGAAAAATAGCCAATCCTAGGGCTGGAGCAGAGAAAGTACATGACCCTGGATTATCTTGTGCCAGAGAGCCAGGTAGTACTCAAAGAATGACAGGGACATGTCAAAAGGACACAAAAGCCAGCTTCAGGGAGCTCCTACTGGCCATGTCTGGGACAATTAGAGTATTAAAATAATGATAATAAAGCATTATAATTAATTTAATAAGATAGGAACTTTTAGGCCATACTGGTCTAAATAAATGAATGAATAAATTGAATTTTTGAAAAAAACAGGGTATTTATACAATCTAAAAATACTTCCCCACAAAATACTGAATAATTACAAAAGGAAAAGTAATAATTTACAGTGGAGAAACCAGGAGATACCACCTTAATCAAATGACCAAAGTAAATATCACCAGTAAAGGGACGAATAGGAATCATGCCCTACCTGATAAAACACAATGCCAAGAGCACAGCGCGTGATATGACTACCCAACAGGCATAACGCGAATCTATTTGTGTGGAAACATGAGACTAACCCAAATTTTAAAAAATGAATGGCCTGTGATTTTCAAGTGTCAAGGTCCTGAAAATGAAAGAGAAGTTGGAGGAACTGTTCCGGACTAAATGAAGGAGACTAAGGAGGCTGGACTGCTAAGTGCGCTGTGTGATCCTGGCCGGAAGCCTTTCTGTAAAGCACATATTTGGGACTATTGGCAAAACTCAAATATGATCTGAGAATTAGATGGTAGTAATTTGCCAATTTCAATAGTTGTCTGTGGTTTGTAAAAGAACATTCTTGTTTGTAGGAAATACGTTATAAAGTGTTCAGGGGTGATGGGGCATTATGTGACAAATGTACTCTCAATTGTTTCAGGGTAAAACAATACTGTTCTTGCAACTATTCTGTACATTTGAGATCATTTCAAAAGTTTTTATTACTTTTAAATTCAGTAAATGAAGGCCTGTATCTATGATCAAATTCAGGATGAGGAGACCTAGTTTTTCAGAAGTTTAAGTGTAAAGAAGTTGAGGGTTTTATTTGGATATGAACTCAGAATCCATATGAATAATATAAAAATGGCAATAATGATATATAGCTTGAAATATTATTCAGATTGAAAATAATCACTTTAGGATGTGAGGGCAGAAACTTGTCTGTTTTATCTACTGTATTCTCAGTACAGTGGCTGGCATTAATAAATATTTGTTAAATGTTAAAATATTATTAAGTAAATAAATAATACCTGGTAAATAATGAGCCCTCAATAAATGATAATATTAACCATTATTGTTACTTGTAAGGATACAAGTCAACCATGGAAGGCTGCAAAAATGTTGTTCTTAGGGTGATACAAGGTAGACAGTGGGTCACATACATACCGAAATGGTCATACCAAGTCTGGACAATCATGCTCAGTTCTGAACGCGACATTTTAGGGTGTATCACACATAATTGATTGCAGCTATACACAACAGAATATTTGATTTACAATGACTTAATAAATGAAGGTTTAATTTTCTCATAAAACTGGAAGTCTGGGAAAGGCAGCTGGTGGCGGCAGTTCTGCACTGCAACAATTTCGTTGCCAGAGTCTCTTAAGATATTTTTCACCTCTCCCTGATGGTTATAAGATGGCTGCCCCAGCTTCAGGCAGCATATCCATGTTCAAGGGGGCAAGAAAGCATGAAGGGACTGCGCTAATAGCATCTATTATTTCAAATAAAAAAGCAAAAGTTTCCCACGTTAGGTCCCTACTTATGTGTAATTGGCTAGAACTGGGTCACAGGGCCACCCCTCATTATGGGGAAGATTAGGAAAGGGAGTGTTTCGTTTTCTATTCTTTACACTGAGGGTAGCCAAGGAGAAAGGATTGCAGATGTCTGCTGAGTTAGCCAATGAACAGTATCTGCCATAGACGGACACTAACCAAAACACATCTGGAGGAACACAATTAGGATGTTAAGGGATGTGGAGATCGTACCGTATTAGGAATGGTGAAAGGAATTGAAGATGTTTGCACTGAAACAGAAATGAATTAGGAGGATATAACAGTCACCTTACAGAACTGTCATATGGAAGGGGAATTTGTTTACTCAGCACTGCCATAGAGGACAAGAGTTAGATAATAAGTGGGAGGTACAAAGAGGTGCCCTGTGCCTTAGTCTGGCTCTCCCTCACATGGCTATTTTGTGAGGGAGTGGGTGTCTGGGAGTGTCCAGCAGTGGCTAGACCATCACATATCAGGGACATCCTGCATGGTATGGGAGACTGGAGGGAAGAACCTCCAGGGCTCCTTCCAGTCCAAAGATTCACTGACTTTTCTGTGATCCAGTTAGAAGCCAGTCCCACAAAAAAGCAGGATGATTTCTCATTGTGTCTTGTCGTACCATGTAACTTTGTTTTCAATAGCTTCTTGGTACAAGAGAGCATCTCTCTTCTGAAGAAGTCGAAGCACTTATTTATCTCTTCAGTCACATCCTGCTGGGCCTCTTCTTTTCTGCTTATAACTTCAGGGGTGTTTTATCTGCTTATTTGCTTGGGCTTGTGTATAATTGAGGAAACAGTAGTTCTGTAACAGAGGGAACAGCCTGAAAAAGGATAAAACATTTAATGAATTGTCTCTTTAACTACCCCCCCCATACACACTCTTTTGGGGAATTAAAACCTGCATCCTTGCCTGAAGCCAGTAATCAGAGGGGCAGGAGAGTGTTCTTTGTCCTTTGTACCACAGGAGATGGCTCAACGGAATTGTCCAGACAGAAGTCATGAGATTGTCTTCACCGGAGATGCTAAAGTTAAGCAGCAATATCCAGAAGCTGAAAACTCCCTTTAAAAGCTTTGTATTTCTGCTTATAAATGGGAAAATGGTACTTTAAGACAATAATCTGCCATTCTCCTCATTTGCTGGCAAATTCATAAACTTCTTTTTCCTTCTCCTGAAACTGCTTGTCCTCGTTCTTCGGTAACAGTTCCTTCTAACTGATGAATGCAACAGGAACTTTATGCTGGGCAGAGGGTAGAGCAGAAAAAGTGCCACTTTAACCCCAGGGCTCAAGTTTTCCTTGGGGATGAAGATAATATACTGTGAAATAAAATAAAATCTTAACTGCACCTTCCCCCACTCTAGCCCTGCAGCTGACTGAATGGACCCCTTCTTGGCCAACGGGACCCCAGAAATATCCTAAAGCTGAGTTGCTGGCCCTGAGAAGAGAGGTCAGACATGCCTCCTCATGCCCCCCTCCCTTCTTGGAGACATCCTTTGTAACTCATTAACAGGCCTAAGGCTATATAAGACAAAGCTTAAACCACATCTGCAGGCCATCAATTGACTCAATAAATCACTTGAGTTTTAGTAAATGTCCAGTGGCTTGTCTTTGATTAACAGACATCTTTATCTTAAGTTAAAACACTCCAAATCTTTAAACAAAGCTTCGTTTCTTTAACCAATTACAAATCAAAGAATCTTTAAACCCACCTATAACTGTAAGCCCCCTCCCCACCTGAGAGGTGTTCTGCTTATTTGGGCCAATGTACCCCCTTCTTCTTACATGCAATTCCTGTCTCCATGGATGTATAAAACCAAACTGTTAACCCAGCTACCTCAGACATTTTCTCAGGACATCTTGAGGCCAGTCATGCACATTTGGCTCAGAATAAACCTCTTTAAATTCTTTCACACAGTTTTGGTCTTTTTCCTTTTAACAACACTATCTACTTGACTCACACAGTTGTAGGCCCAAGTGTTGTTGAAGTGCTTTGTAAGACTTCAAGTGCTTAACTAATGACAGTGGCTGTGACGGATGTGATTGTTCTGTCTTCAGGCCTGTCCTGCCCTGGAGAGGATATTGAAGCCTGGCTCCCCAGCCGCACAACCTCCAAATGGTAAAAAAAAGTCTGTCTCTTAAAAACAATTGTTTTCCCCTCACTGGGCCTGCATTAGCAGTTGTTTGCATGTTTCATGAGTTTTGCTCTGAACCTTCTAAATGGGCAGTAATTCTTCTGCTTCTGTCTCGGAAGGCTTCAGCAAAAAAAAGATCAGTCTGGGTTAGTTCTCTCCCTGCCTGTCTAGCTGCATTTCGGATCCCGCAACGCAGCCTTTGGTCCAGAACCTGACCCAGAGGGGCCCAGGAAATGTAAACCGCCTCTGGGAAAAGTGTGTTTTCATGATCCAAATAGGCAAATGTCACCTGCAGAGAAGCAATTTAAGTGGCTGTTGCTACAGAAAAGAAAGATAAGGAAACTGATGTTAATTGCCCAGCCCGGCTTAAGGACCAGGCACTGTGCTAGGGGCTTCAATGTTAACACATTTAATTCTCAAAACAATGTGTACAAAATAAAGAGAATTTATATTACATAAAAGGAAATCGAAGGTTCAGTTAAGTAGCTTGCCTGAGGTTACATATCTTACACGATTGTGATCAGTTTTTGGCTTCAAAGCTTGTCAATACACAATCATACACAGGAAGGCTAGGCTGAAGCTAGAACTTGGTGGTTTTCAAACTGGAATGATAGGAAAGGAGGCAGGGTGAGTATGTGGTGTTAAGGGCCTGGAAAATGACCATTAGTTAAAGGCGCCAGAAATATTTTAGCTTCTGGAGGTGGATATTTCTATTCACCTTTGGGGGAAAGTACTTCTTCTCTGGGGAACGATGCCACCAGAATGGGCTTTCTATGCCGAAAAGCATTCGCAGGAGTTGAAGGTTGATAGTCACAGAATGGTTTATGGGCAGACGGTACTTTTTTGAGGACTTCCAGAAATTCTTGGAAGACACTCTGGAGTAGGCAGAAGGGGTTGGGGCATGAGGTACTGATATCCAGTAGCCCCCTTCATTTGGGGAATTGCAAGTTTGATGGGGCCTACGAGTTCAGTTAGGTGATTTTTAAAACCCTTACTCTCCATAGATATCCATGCATATTTACACAAGTATTTGCACAGCAAGGTTTCAAACCTTCTTTTAATTAAACAATACATCATGATTAACTGCGGAGATCAATGATTACTTATTCATTTTTTTTAATTTTGGAGGTAAATTTTATATCAGACAACATGCATAGATCACAAATGTATGATCTGATGAGTTTTAACAGATATATACAGCTGTGTAAACACCATCCCAGTCAAAGCATAAACTGTTTCCATTGCCCCAGAAAGTTCTCTTAGTCCCCCTCCAGTTAAATCCATCCCCATGGGCAACCCCTGTTCTGACTTCTATCACAAAGAACTGATTTTTCAGGTTCTAGAACTTCAAACAAATGGGATCATACATTATTTACTCTTTTTGGCTGGCTTCTTGCACAGAACATGATTCTGAGATTCATTCGTGTTACAGCATATATCAGTAGTTCATTTTTTCTTGC
This sequence comes from Propithecus coquereli, assembly GCF_000956105.1. Lineage (NCBI taxonomy): Eukaryota > Metazoa > Chordata > Mammalia > Primates > Indriidae > Propithecus > Propithecus coquereli. The sequence goes on from NW_012138080.1 coordinate 6,313,419, forward strand.
TGAGTATGTTCTTTTTATATTCCGTTGTATGAATGAACACAGTTTATCTCTTCTCCTCTTGGTGGACTTTGGGTTATTTCATTGCCTATGATTTCAGCTGTTCTAAGGTGCCTTGGGGCCACAGTGGGGGTCCTTCACCTGGCCCCACTTCTATTTATTTTACTTACATCTTGGTATTTCTATAAAATAGGATTAGCTGCTAAAGTAAAGTTCAAACTACTGTGCTACACCCTGATGGGAAAGAATTGTTTAGCTTTTCAAGGGGCTGGGCTTCCCTTGGCTTGTTCATCCTTTGGTACAGCATCCCTGTTAAGGGAGAGGCAGCCAAGGCAAGTGAGAAATCAGTACACAAGGTGCAGCCCCAGTTGCTGACAGCTGTCTGCCAAGTAGACCTGTCCAGATATGCCACTCCAGTGCGCTCTGGTGAGTAACTCTGCTCCTGGAACAATGGCCCTCTGTAATTAACAAAGTTCCCAAAATGAATTGGTCTCGGAGTGCCTGCCACATTCCAAAACAATGAGCCAACTGACAGCTGAGATGGGAACCTCAGCTGCAGCTGAGGGTTAGGTCAGACATTTAAATACAAAAGAATAAAACAAAACTTAACTGTCTGGAGTGTCTCCAACTCGTTCACCTAGACAGTGGAATGAAGGTGACATACCTCTCATAGGAAGAAGGTGAGATGGGGAGGCAAGCCTGGGATTCTCAGAGTGGGTCCATTGCCTGGGTTTGCCAAGGCCCAGCTTGGAGAGTTGGACAGAACAGGGGCCATCTGCAGAGTTGATTTTCAAAGTGAGTTCTCCCTCCCAGCCCTCTCTTCCTGCCCACACCCAAAGTATTGGGCCCAGGAGAAATGTAAGTCAGGGTCCACGAGCCCAGCTCTCTAAAGAGACCCACAGCAACCCACTTACATTCTCCCCCCAGTCACAGCCCCACTTTCTTTGTTGTGTCCTGATCTGGTTTCGTAGAAAGTTTTATGTCTTCTGCTTTTTGCCACCAATAAACTCAGAAGTACATTTGCCACCCAAACATCTCAGGTGTATAAGACCTTGTAGTCTGAACAATCTATTCTGCCTGGTCCTTTCCCTCATCCTAATTTTATTCTGTATTTATATTTCACTAACTCATTGTGCATTTCCTGTAAGCCACATCTAATCTTTTGTGGAATGAAGTGGGATATGAATAAATAAATGAGTCATAAAGCCTGACCTTGGAGCTAAATTGAAACAACCCACATCTCTTCTGTACCCCCACTGGCAAGAGCAGATGATACGACAGCTTCTTCTTCCTGCAGAAAGGTGGGCAAGCAGGAGCGCAGCTGCCTCTGGAGGTGATATTATCCAGCCTTTCACTAGTACTTCGAATTTCCATTCATTCATTCAATAAGTATATATTGAGCACCTGATATAGGTCAAGTGCTGGGGGACAGGAGCAAGATCCCTGGTCCCACGGAATCTACCTAGTAGTGACAGAGACAGAAGATAAGCCACTGAACAAAAAAATAAATCACATGATTTCAGATAAGTGCTATAAAGAAAATAAATGAGGGTAAGGTGGTTATTGTTTTAGCGAGGGTGGCCAGGGAAGACCTCTCCGGGGGAATATTTGAGCAAAGACATGAATAAAAGGAAGGAAATGAGCCAAAGGAGGAGGTCTCCTGGCAGAGGGAACAGCCATGCAAAGACCCTGTGGTGAGAGTGTGCTTGAGTGAGAAATGTTAAGAAAGCTCTAGAACATGGTTGGTGCTGGCAAGTAAGGGAGGGCAAGGAGAGTAGTAGGAGATGAGAAGCCAGATCATGTAGGGCCTCGTACACCACAGGAAAGAGATTGAGATTCACTCTGAGTATGATGGGAAGCTGTTGAACCTTTTGAGTAAGAGAGGGGGGTGAACAGATTTGTAATATGGAAAGAACTCTCACTGATGTGTGGTGAACAGACTACAGCAGAACAAGAGTGGAAGCCAGGGGATTAGTCGGAAGGCCACTGCCATGGTGCAGGGAAGAGATGCCGGCTTGGACGAGAATGCTAGTGGAGGAGAGGGTGTTTCACTAAGGAAGGAAACATCGTTAATTAAACTGTAGTGTGCCATCAGTTGTAAGATGCATTCTGAATTCATAGATGTTACCATATGGGTGGGGGGTAGAAAGTGTGTCTAGTGTGTCTTAGAATCAACAAAATATGGTACCCAGAAAGTAGAATCCAAAAGTCTTGCTGTCAGCTTGGATGTAGAGAGGCAGGAAAAGAGTAATCAAGGGTGACTCCCAGGTTTTGGCCTGAGCAAATGGGTGCACAGTGGTGCTGTCGGCTGGGATGGGAAGATCATGGGAGGCACAGCACTGGGGACAGGAGGAAGGGCAGGGGCATGAGGAGTTTGTCTTGACTGTGTTACATGTGAGCTGCCTGTTTGACACCCAGGTGGAGGTAGGAGGCAGGCTGGGCCAACTGCACTTGGATCTGCAAGGCTAGAGCTAGGGGGAGGTGAGGACTGGCTTCATAAAATTGGGGATCCTCAGGGGTGCAATCACGCTTTGCCCTTCTCTGGTACCCCACCCGAGACCTTCTCAGCCCCAGCAGGCTGCAGGAAGCAGAAGGGAAGAGCAGGAGGATCTTACATCACATTGCCCCTCTGTCTTTTCCCCCGGACTCTTGGGTGTACCTGTCCTACCTAGGTTTCTCCCAGAAAGCTAAGCTGAGACAAGGACTTTAATGCAGGTAGTTTATTTTGCGAAGTGAATGGAAAAAGCCAGAGTGGAGGAACTTGGATGATGAAATGAGGAAGAAGGGAAAGCCACCCCCAGGGTACTTGATGGAGCTGGTCCACACTGTGGGCAGCTTAATCCCACTGTGACCTTCTGAGGAATCACGTAGAATGCACCTTAGAATTGCCCACCTGAGACCAGGAGAGAGGAGAGCTCATCCACCCTCTCCCATATCCCATTGGTTAATGATTGCCCCGGGGGTGTTAACTCCCTCAAACTCCCAGGTGTGCACCTGCTCCAGCAAGGGTGGGTGGGCTCTCCCTGGCTTCCCATTCAGCAGAGCCCGGAAGTCCTGGGGTAGAAAGCAACAGAGGTGGCAGCAGCTGAGCTAAGGGACTGCCAGACTGCACCAGCACACAGCTGGTTGCAACAGTGGCCAGAGCAAAAAGCAGGCCAAGGGATGGGAGCCGTCGTGTGATAGGTGTCCACCAGGGACCCTTGAACCCTGCTGCAAACCGGAGTCAGCATTTGAGGGAGGGTGCTCATGAGGGTCTAGGGATACATGGGACATAGAAATGTAATATAAAATGAGACAATGAATCATGCAAGGTCAACTGGATTGCAATACTTTGTCTACATTTCTGAAGGCAGGAGGCTTTTCAGAGCTGATGCACTTGTTACTATGAAACAGGATTAAAATGCTTCATTCCAACCCTGTCTCCTTCCTACTTCAGATACAGAGAAGTTTTCTCCCAGGATGGGAGCTCTCCTAGAGTTTGGCGAATCTCAGGTCCTGTTCATCAGTGTTTGTGACTTGAGTGGAGACATGTGATTATCATTCCTAGTCTGCAGCCCTTTGACCTCTCACCTAAAGTGGGTAGGTGACATCTTCTTTGATCCAGAAGTGATTTTATTTGACCCAGCTTGAGGTCATGTTGCCTGGGAATTAACACCATCAATCCTGCTATATAGTCAAGGAGGGACTCACCACAGGTAGGCATCTCCAGGCTGTCCTGGGCACCCCAAATGAGCTAACTCTGGAGTGCAGGGTTGTGTATCAGAGAGACGGAATTTCTCAGTGTGTTCTGACCTGGTCTTCATGAGCTCTTATAGTAGTCACACCGAGTCACCACCACCTCTACTAGTACCACCACCATCACCACCATCACCTCATGGTGCAGCAAAAGTTCCATGATAATTATACTAGTTTATATACATACTAATTTATATATATGTATACTATTTATAAATATATATTTTATATAAAGATATATATATTAAACACCTATTGTATGGCAACACTATTCTTAGCACTATCCACCTAATAGCACTATCCACCTAATTCTTAGCACTATCCACCTATTATGATCATCATCACTCTCATTTTATAGATAATGAAACTGAGGCATGTAGAAGATGAGTAATTTGCCCATTGTTAACTGGCCAGTAAGTGACAGAGCCAGGATTCAAATCCAGGTGGTCCAGCCTTGGAGTCCACATGCGTAACCACGTGCATAACTTCTCTGTGGCCACGTTCCTGCAGGGCAGCCCTACCTCAGTGCAGGGGCTGATGGGTGCACTACCTGGTAGGGCATGCCCTCCACACCACTTTGCTCCATCTCTCTGGCTGGGCTATGGATAGTGGTAAGCCATCTTGGACAAAACAGATGAGAGCAATACTTGGAATGCAGTCAATCAAAAAATAGGAGGAACCTGCATCCCCAAAATGATGGAGCCCCTCTATCAGCCCTGGACTGCTTAGGAGAGAGACAAATCAACTTCTGCTGGGCTTAAGCCTCTATTATTTTGGGCCTTAATTACAACAGCTGAATCAATATTTGTAATAGTACAATGGACAAAGTCAATCTGGATGGCAGAGGTTTGCCCCCAGCACAGACACCTGTCCCCATCTCAGAAGCTCTGTCTCCGGCTTTGAATGTCAAGGGCCCAGTTCTGTCTGTGTGAGGTTGGGCTTTCTGAAGACTCCTGTGCCAAGCTGCACAAACCAGACTCACAGGCTGAAGCTGGGGAGGGGCCCATCTCTATGACAACAAGGTGGTGATATTTGTATTTATGCAAAATCATAAATGCTTCAGTAGTTTTTATGAGCTCAAAGCAGAAAATTATCAAACCAGAGGGAGTTTTCCTAAGCAAAGAGCTGACACTCCAACAAGAGGCTTCCTCTCACAAAGCAGGGCGTGGGTATATTTGGAGAATACAAGGTCACAGGAGAAACTAGATAGGCAATCTAATCTGATCTGAAGGCTGGGAAAGAGAAAAGGAGAGAGAGGGGAAGGAGGCCAAAACTGAGTCTAAATGTTGGGACACAATGTGCTAGGAGGTGCAAGGAGGGATTCGAAGTGTTTTTCAAATCATTTTTTTAATTGAAAAATCAACATAACGGTGAAGGAATTTTTTTAAGTCTCTGTAATTTTACTAATCCTTAACAGAGCTTTTAAAAAATATATATGTGTGTGTGTATATATATATATATACTTTTTTCTTTTCTTTTTGAGATGGGTTCTTGCTCTGTTGCCCAGACTGGAGTGCTCCAGCACAGCTATAGCTCACTGCAGCCTTGACCTCCTGGGTTCCAGCGATCCTCCCACCTCGGCCTCCCAAGGTGCTAGGATTACAGGCATGAGCCACTGCGCCCAACCACTTCTAATTATAATTCTCCATATTTCTACATATGTGCTGCAATTGTGGGGAAAGTTACTTAATCTCACAAAGTCTCAATTTCCCCATCTTTAAAATGGGGCTAATAATACCCGGAGGAGTTGTTATATGGATTAATCGAAGTAAAGAGGGTCAAACGCTTAGCAGAATGCCTGCCACACAGCATGAACAGAGGCCTCCCTTCTCCTTGAAGAGTTAAAGTTTCCCTGAAACTCCAATTCAAGGCTTCTGGCTGCCTCCATGCTCTGTGCTTGTAAGCTACTTCTTGTCTGTTCCCATTAAACAGATGAAGGAGTAACTTAAATGAAGGCTTGGACACGCAGATCAGTTACAGTATAGCCATTTGATGGAGTACTAGACAGAAATAAAAATGAACAAGTTATTGTCACACACAAAACATGAATGCAGCTCACGGTCATAATGTTGGGTGAAAGACCTTAGACATAAAATATTATCTACTCTGTGATCCCTTTCTAGAAAGTTCCAAAATAGGCAAAACTAATCTGTGGGGATAGATGTCAGAATAGTAGTTTCCTCAGGGGGAAGGTGACCGAGAGGGGACACCAGGGCAGTCTCTGGGGTTCAGGTAATATCCTATATCTTGATCGGGGGGGTGGTTGGTTACTCAGGTATGTTTACTTTGTAAAAAACGTCACACAGTTCACCCGTGACCTGTACAGCGTATCGTATGTACTATTTTAGTTAAAAAGTTTCCTTACAGAGTGAATATTTGGGGTATCACAAGAGGATATACCGACACAGGATGCCTGGTTTGCCCTGATTGCTCCGAACCCAACCCCCTCTCTGTCATCTCCTCTCCAGAGTCTAAGCACATTTTCTCCCTTTTTCAGGCAGAGCAGTTTTCCAACACTTAGGGTCCTAGGAGAGCTCAGAGTCTATGCTAATGTGTCATGTCAAGGAATTTATTCCCCAAAAAGATTTTTTTCTCATTTATAACATTGTGATAAACTCCTTTATGTGTAGTTTTTTTTTTGAAATGAACTTTCAGGAATGAGACTTCATATGGCCGCTTTGCTTCCTTAAGATGGCTATGCTGGTCACAACACTCAAGGCATTTTGTACACACCCAGCAATTAGTTCTCTCTGGTATGTGAATCGGGAGAAAAGTCCAGTCCTGAGGGCACTGTCCTGGCTACTCTTAGGCCCTGAGTCTGCAGGGAAAAGTTTCCCAAATGTGATGCTGCCTTTCCAGTACGTGAGGTGGTTGTTCATCTCAAACATGTCATCATCCACATTTATGTACATGAATTGTCTGCCGGGGCCTGGCATGTGCCATGTGCTGGGATGAGTGTAGCAGTGGTGCATAACCCGCATGATGATCTCTGGTCCCTGGCAATGTGACTCATGGATGACAGGTCCACTCATGGCAAAATGGCTTACACAGGCAAGAGAATCCTCAGTTGCCCTTTGTACTAGCATCAGAGGAGATCTACCAGACTCAAAAAGGAGTCTAGAATCACAAGAATCACTCTTACAGGTGATGAGTTACCTCCTGGCAAATAAGTCCCAAGAGGCCCTGCCCCTTTCCCCTTAGCTACAATTCAAAATTCTCAGGAAAGGTTCTGATTGGCTCTTCTTGGGTTATCTGCTCATCTCCCAGACCAATCACTGAGACCAAGACAGTGGAATCATGTAAGGGACACATGGTTTTGGGGGAAGTGAGAGAGACATCCCAAAAGAAGAGGGGCATTTTCCCACTAGGAAAGAGAGGTTTTGGATAGACAAAACAAAAAATGATCCTTATGGAAGGGTGAGCACAAGTGCATGCACACACACACGCGGGAGGGTGGGCTCTGTCTTAGACTGGTTCCCTGAAACAGAGATTGAATGCAAACAGTTTCTTTGGGAGGTGACCCAAGGCAACACCAGCACAAAAATGAGGAAGAGAAAACTGTCAGTGAAGGAGACATTCTCAAGCCAGTTACCACCGAGGGGAGCTGGGGCATAATCCCACTGCAGAACTCTGGGAGTCAATGCGGATCAGGTGTCGCCCCAGAGTTATCCCACCTGAGAAGCCGTTTCTACACCAACTGCCATCAGTCACCAGGGAGGGCTGTGCCGGGGCTTGAGAAGGGGTGTTAATTCTCTGAAACTTCTGCCTGCCGTGCCACGGACAGCACAGGCTCCAGCTGCCACAGAAAGCCCTCGCGCGCTTGGGAGCCTGGCTGGTGTTCACTCCGTGGTAAGGCCCAGGGAAATATTGTCGGGGCACTGACAGCGTCTGCTTCACACAAGCTTCGTTCCAGGGGAAGAGAAGACTGTGGGGAGCCCTATATCTTTATGTCTAACAGCAGGAGGCCAAGGAGCTGTGTTCCCTCTCAGGGTTCAAGGGGCTGAAGCTCAGGTGATAATGCCTCTTGAGGAACTGACAAAGCGAGAGCTTTACCTGAAAATCTGTCGTTCACATCAAGGAAGCCCACTTGGAGTGCTGGGAAGGGCTGCCAGGCGCAGTGACCCTGAACAGGGTGTTCGTGGGGACAGTCCCGTGTATGGAGCACACCCATTGGCTTCTGTCCCTGCAGGGCGGAACCTAACCCTGGCCTGGCCACTCAGTGTACTTCGGCCCCTGCCCAGGCGCCTGCTTGAGGGGTGGACTTGCGGCCCAAATTAGTCAAATTCTGAGTTAATCCTAGAGTGTTTGCTGGAATGACCGGGAAAGGATCTCTCCTCCTGTAGAATGTGAAGCAGGAGACTGTCCGCGCGTAGCCACGGGGGCCGCCATGTGAAGAGAGCCTGCCTGGAGAACGGCAACAGAAAACAGAGAACAGCCACGGCTGAGGGGAGACAGGGCAGGTGACGGCGCGAGAGCCACTGCATCCAGCCACGCCTGAAGACCTACCAGACCCACCCTTTGGCTTTTCAGGTATGTGTGTTAAAATGAACTTCTCTGGAGCAATTTTTACTGGATTTCTGTCACTTGTCCGTGGAAGAGTCCTGACAAATACAAGATGTGAACCTGCGAGACAGTGAGCTTTTGAGGCAAGCCCTGGCAGAAGGAACTGGAAGTGTCAACTGCTCTTAGTCGTGTCAGGACTAACTTTCTGGAGCCTTGACAAGCAGCCGTGAGCATCTTAAGGGTTACCAAGGCAACAGGACAAGTCTTCAGAAGTGAATTTAAGCCTTTCCTTCTTTATTTCTGGCAGATAATTGATGGTAATGGTACGCTTGCTTGAAAAAAAATCTACATTGGCTGGTTGAAAAAAATAAGTGACTACAGGGCCTTCTCATGAGTTATTGGCCCATTATAGCTTTGGCCAGAACTTTCTCTGCCCCTTTCCGGGACAATTAGGATAAGATCAGAATATCTCACAACAACAACTAACATTTTTGAGCACTTATATTATGTGCCTGGCATAGTTCTAGAATGCTTCACAGGCACAAACTTATTTAACCCTCACAACAACTGTGTATGGTAGACACTATTATTATCTCTGTTATACACATGAGAAAGCTGGAGCACAGAGAAGTTAAGTCTCTTACTCAAAGTCACACAGCCAGTATATATTGAAGTGAGGATTCAAGCCCAGGCCTTCTGAATCTAGAGCTACACTCTTTTCTAATTGCCCCTCCAGGAAAAAGGCAGAAAACCCTGCTTTCCATTAATCCCAGGACACCAGCCAAGCATGTCCCTAAGCTACTTCCACAGGTGAGGCGGGGATCGTTTCCCTCAGGCTGGGATGGGCCCGGAGTAGACAGGCGTGCTGGGGCAGGGCCACTCTGTGGAAGTAGTTGGAAATGCACAATATGGCTAGAGTCTTGGAGGGCATCCCTGGGGAGGGTGGGGACTGGTGACTGCTCAGCGATCCCTTTCCTTGTCCCCTTCTTTCTCACTTTCCACAGTGGCCATACCAAAGTGCCCTTTGTCCTCAAGGCCCCAAAGCTAATGGCTTTATCACCTGCTCCCCAAGTAAAAAGGGGCCATAGGGCATAAACCCCTCACCCTCCTGCTCCAGTAAACTTACCGGTGTCCCCAAACAACTCTGGGTTCCTGCGTTCAGACTGAGATGTGTTCCTTGTCTCATCCAGGACTGCCCCACCTCTCCTCACCCTGTCCCTGCTATGCCAGACATCCCCCAGGCCTGGGTGTCTTCTCTCTGCCCTGGCTCCTTCTCCTCAACCAAAAAGCCTGCCCAAATCCCTCCTCACCTAAAAAAAAAAAAAACAAAGAAAACTCCAGCCACCAACCCCTTTAATTGCCACATGTCAGGCAAGAGATCTACGGTGGTGTCGTCACTTGCTCACGCCCATCCTTCCTCAGCCCACCGTGTTCTGCTTCTGCCCCCCACGCCCCTCCCTTTACAAGTGGTCCTGTGGTGGTCGTATATGACCCAATCTTACTTGGCATCCCTGCAGCCTTTGAAGCTCCCTCCTCCTTTTGCAAGTGTGAGCAGTAGAGTGTGGTTGTGAGAGTGCAGCTCAGGAGACAAACTGCCCGGGTTCGAATCCCACCTCCCACCTGTGTGACTTTGGGCAATGGTCAAGTGGCTTGATCCCCTTGAGCTTCACTTTTCTCAGCCATACAATGGTGCCAACAATGCTCTCCACCTTGTAGGGCTGTGTAAAGACTAAATGAGAGGCTAAATATAAAACCAGGCATCTGCATGTGCCCTGCTTCCCACTTCATCCATCACTGACCACCTCCCTCTCCTTGGTGCTGACGTTAGAGCCACCAGACAACTCTGCAGGATTCTTTGGCCCCATGCGAGGTGGCCTTCAGGGAGCACACACCCCAGCGAGAGAACGTGTGCACCCCAGTGCCCTTGGCAGGCATATGGTCCCCTGCGCGTCAGTAATTCCTGTTCTCATTCATGTTGTTTAGTCTGAAGTAGTCAGACTCTGAGGTCTGACCATTTGTGGGTTTGCACAAGATCAGATTCCTTGACCTATAAAGGCTGGCTAGTGCTTGTCCTGAGGGGCGCTGGCTGAGTGAGGGAGAAGGAAGCATCTAGAACAATTCTTAGGTTCCTGTCTTGGGTGACTAAGGAGCCCATGGGAGGAGGGGCAGACCCAAGGAAAGGGACTCTATGTGGCACAGTGTTGGAGAAACGGGGAGGTCCAGCCGGTGGTCTTGTACCGCAGGGAGTCATATTGGAGATACAGCCATGGTGTCATCAGGAGTGGCGATGGCAGCAAGGACGAGGCTCTGCTTCCTACCGCTTTCTCCCAATTGCTGCCAGTTACCACGTTTCCTCAATCCAGGTTAATGCAAACTTTCCCATCTCTGACAACTGCTGCCGAGTTTGCTTCCACCCTCATAACCCGAGACCCACTTATGTCTTCAACTTGACGTTTCTTGGACCACACTGAAGGTGTGAATTCAGGACTCAAAGCTGCATGAGGACCAGTCTATGGTCCAAATTCTCAGAGGAGGTTGTTATTTTCTTCCACCCAGTGCCAAGGTTGAGGCATTCAGGTTTCCTTGCCCTTGCAGTGAGGGGGTTCATTTCTTTTCCACCCTTCCACTGAGCGTGTCCTACACTCTCTGCCACTCCTCATCTTGGCTGCATTTTCCTTCGTAGAGGTACATATAATAATGGTGGGTCTTATATTCGGGTACCTTAGATTAGATGATACACGGTACCTCCCAAAACACAGAGATTTGATCTTGTTTCTTCCTATCGAAAGAAAGCCTTAGTGACACTCTTTTGGCCGGAGTGTGAAGTGTCACTCCTGAGACCTGAATCCAGGGCCCATCTCATCTCTCATCTCCTGACGCTTCCCCCTCCCAGGAACCTCAAGTCCTGACACCAGATGGCAGTGATTGCCCAAAGGACTCGCCATTGCAGGGACCAGTCTGGAGGGCAACACTGGGGGATGCTGTGCTGGAGACTCTTGCACGGAAGTCAGCAAGCCACCTGCATCCCGAGGTCCCCATGGACGGCTCATATTTTATTTTTCAATAAGTAATAAAAACAGTAAATTTTCAGGTTTTTCACTTAACAAATGTAGAACTTTTTTTTTTTTTTTTTTGAGACAGAGTCTCGCTTCGTTGCCTGGGCTAGAGTGAGTGTCATGGCGTCAGCCTAGCTCACAGCAACGTCAAAGTCCTGGGCTCAAGCAATCCTTCTGCCTCAGCCGCCCGAGTAGCTGGGACTACAGGCATGCGCCACGATGCCCAGCTAATCTTTTCTATATATATATTTTTTTAGTTGTCCAGATCATTGCTTTCTATTTTTTAGTAGAGACGGGGTCTCACTCTTGCTCAGGCTGGTCTCGAACTCCT
>NW_012138080.1:6325090-6399994 GCF_000956105.1 Propithecus coquereli
CGCCTCGGCCTCCCAGAGTGCTAGGATTACAGGCGTGAGCCACCACGCCTGGTCAACAAATGTAGAACATTTTTGAGAAAAAAGCATTTAAAAGTAGGATTAAATTTGAGAAATAAAAAGAACATGTTTTGGGGAAATGATAATGTTTCATAGAAGTACAAGTCTTGCTCAGTGTGCAGACATTTTCAAACCCGTATTTAGATGGTTTCTAAATGTGTTATAGAAAAAGTTGATTTTAGCAAGAAATGTAATACCTAATTCAAGTACCAACATCCTACAATAAATGCTTGTCGTAGTGTTTTTGAGCTTGGTGGTTGTTTTTCATTTGTTTGGTTTTTTGCTTTTTAATTTTGAAATAATTATAGACTTACAGGAAATTGCAAAAATAATAAAAAGAGTTTCTGTGTACCCCTTCCCTGAGATTTGTTCTTAACAGATGCTACAGTAGTGACCAATAAAACAAAATATTGTCTGTAACATCAGAAAAGTTCAAAGAAAATTTAATAAAGAAACTTTCATGCATTATGCATCTCCCATATAATAAAATGATACTGAAACTTTTCCATACTCAACGTCCATTACCTCCCACTTCCCCCAGCACTGATGTGAGCCTAATAATACACTAGATTTTTAAAATTAAACATCAACATCTCTAATAAATTGGAATTAAATAATTAAATCTAGTGCTAACCTAGAGGACTGGTGGAAAGAATGTGTTTGGAAGCCGGTTATTTTACAAAAAGAGCATCACACACCTCTGGGTCTGTGTGAACCCTCTGCCTCTGCCTCACGCGCGGGTAAGATGGGGCTGATCAGGTGTTCCTCCCTCCAGAAAGTCTGTGCTAGGACTTCTTTCTACAGGATCTCCTCACCTGGGTTCCCCAGGCCAACAGAAAAATTCTTCTCCACCATGTTAGAATGAATTGTGTGTGTGTTGGTCTCTTGATTGACCACGGGAAAAACATTCAGTATGGTGGGAAATATAAGTTTCAGAGGGAAAAAAATGCATTTTGAGGCCCAGCTACTCTGCAAACGTCTCATTTGTAAAATGAGAACAACCTAGCTCAGAGGAGCTACAGCAGATAAAACATGTGCTTGTCATTTGGCACATAGAAAGACTTTGTTGATATTATTGACATGAAAAAGAAGGAAAAAAATCCTATTGTTATTTTAAAAACTAGCAGCTGTTTGAATAAATGTCCTTAGGAGAATGAGAGAATTTCTCTTAGAGAGAGAACTGCCCTTTTGTCTAAGAAAATTCCTTGTTTTTTTCCTCTACTTGGTTGTAAAGGTTGAGGCCCCAAGGACATGGTTTAGAAGAAAAAGAATGAGCTTAAGTTATAAAATAATAATAATAACCAAATTAAATTCATCCCTTCCTTTTCCTCCTCTTCTGGTTGCTTCTCTTTCCTTCCTGAGTCAAGGTATGTGTCCACAGTGGGAGGCCCTTTGTGGCCAGGAGCAGTGTCTTCCAGCCCCAGTGGGGTAAGGAGGGTGTCCCCATGGAGGGACAGCCCAGTGTGCAGTGTCAGAGCCTGAGCATGGTGAGGAGGGAATCGGGATGGGGAAGAGGTTGGGGGTAGAGATGGGAGACCAACCACACACAGGAGAAGTGACCAACTAAGTACATGTATTAAGGGGAGAGGATGCTACTGTCAGGAAAGGGAGTTGCAAATATGGAAAGAGACAAAAATCAACCTTGTGGTGGTTGGGTTGGAATTTAGACATCAGTGCGAACTCACGGTTTTCCATATATATAGATTTAGGAATTTTAAAAATGTAAATATGTGTATATACGTGGGGGGAGAGAGAGACAGAAAGACAGAAAGAGAGATTGCTAGGTAGTATTTCATTGTATGAACACACCACAATTGCTTATCCATCCTGTTGATAAGCTTTTAAGTTATTTCCAATTTGGGGGCCATTATGAATAAAGCTTCTATGAACATCTTTACACAATTCTTTTTGGATACATATTTTCATTTCTTTTGAGTAAATACCCACGAGTGGAATTCTTGGAAAATAGAGTAGGTCTGTGTTACTTTTGCAAGAAATCATCAAATGGTTTTCAGAGGTGGCTGTACCGTTTTTATAACCATCAGTGTAAGAGAGATCCAGTTGCTCCACATCCTCATCCACATTTGAGGCTTTCAATTTTAGCCATTTGGGTGGATTTGAAATGGTATCACATTGTAATTTTACTATGTATTTCCCTGATGACTGATGATATTGAGCATATTTTCATGTACTTATCTGCTATTCATATATTTCATTCCACAAATTGCTCAAATCTTTTCCCTATCTTTTAAAAAAAATCAAGACTGTCTTTTGGTTATCATTTTGTGAGTGCTTATATTCTAGATACAAGTCCTTTGGTAATTACATGCATTGTGAATATTTTTCCTACGCCATAACTTGTCTATTTATTTTCTTAATGGTTTCTTTTAATGAGCAGAAAAATTTAACTTTCATGAAGTCTAATTTCTCTTTCTTTTTTTAATGACTATGTCTTTTATGAAAATTTTCTAAGAAAATTTTGTCTAACCTTGGGAAGATATTCATCTATGTTTTCTCTTGAAACTCTAAAATTTTAGCTTTCACACATAGGTCTTTGTTCCATCTTGAATTAAATTTTGTGTGTGGTATGAACAGTGATTACAGTTCATATTATCCAGTTTAGTTTATCCAGTTATTCCAGATGCTTTTGTCAAAAGTCAATAAACCATACATGTATGGGTCTATTTCTGTACTCTCTGTTCTGTTCAATTGACCTCTTTGTGTATCCTTACCTAAATAACTCCCTACCATGACTATAGTAGCTTCATAGTAAATATTGGAATCAGGTGGTGTGTGAGTCCTCCAGCTTTGGGTGTTTTCCCTCCAAGATTGTTTTGGCTCTTCTAGGCCCTTTGTATTTCCATATAACTATAATATCAACCTATCAATTTCTATGTTAGGATTGTAACTGAAATTGTGTTGAATCTTTAGGTTATTTTAAGTAAACTTGACATTTTAACGATATTGAAGCTTCCAATCCATGACATATATCTTTCCATTTTGTAGGTCCTCTTTAATTTTTCTCTATAATCTTTTGTAGTTTTTAATGCAAAGGTATTATATATCTTTTATTAAATTAATTACTAAGAGAACCAGGTGAAGAAGATGGCGGACTAGAAGCAGCCTGTACAATGCCGCTGTCATGGAGAGGATTGAAAGTGGTGAATAGAGATCCACTGTTGGATTGATCGTCTGAGCAAGAGCACTGGAAATCCACAGAAAGGAGGTGGGAGTGAAGTGAAGCAGAAGGTAGAAGTGGGATGACCTGCTCAGCAGGACCAAAGATAATTAGGGAAGGCGCCCACACGTGGGAAAGGGACAGAGGAAAGAATCCCGGCTCTATACTTCCCCCAAGGATACTACAATTGGAGCAGCAAGAGGGCCTTTCCACCATAGCAGACATCCAGACTGACACAGAGACCTGACTGGAGGCTGTGCAGCTGTGTTCCTCCATAGAGAAGGGACAGCTGGCTTGCAAGCCCTGGGCACTGTGGCTGGTGCCACTGTAACATGCCAACCCCAGAACGCTTCTTCTGCCCAGGGGCCAGATCTGTGACAGCTGCCTCCCCCTTGCCCCTGCCAGGTGGGGAGGGAGCATGGAATCCTGGTGCTTGCGCATGTCCCATGAGCAGGTGACGTGCACCCCTGCCACCACTGCCACCACCAAGAGACCTGGGCAGAACAGGAGACCACTGGCCTGGTGCCCACTGCTGTCGCCTGCGTGATCCCCCTGAACTGCACTTCCATCAGGACCTGCGCAGACCATGTGCCTGTAGCTCTCAGTGCCCACTGTTGGGGCAGCTGGACCACCACCACTGCTGCCTAGGAGGCCCCAAGCAGGGGGAAAGCCAGCACAGCCACTGCCTTTGGATCTGGGTGGACTGCATGCCACAGGCGTGTGCCGTTCCACACGAGTGCCCTAGGCATCGCACCCTGCATGCACCCTGCCCAGCCCATACACCGTGCCCTGTGGCTGCCCCAGCCTGCGTGTGTGAGTGCCATGCCCTATAGACCTGCTCCATCCCACGCAGGTGCCCCTCCCTGTGGGTCCACTCTGTCCCGGGGTTCCACTCCACCACGTATGTGAGCTGTGACCCACAGGCCCCCTCTGCCTACTGGGCCTGCTCTGCCCCACAGGCCCACTATGCCCTGCACACCCACTATTACCTGTGCATGCACCACACCCTGTGCACACCTCACCCCACCCACACATCAATCAGGCATCTTGTCCACTCAGGCCTGTACACATTCACTCTCTGCCCAGCAGACCTCCTCTGTCCTGCATGCACGCTCCATCTTACCAGCCAGCCCCACCTCACATGTTCACCAGTACCAGAAGCCAGTTCTGCCACGGTGGCCCGGTGACAACCACAGGGGAACTGGGGAGATGCAGCGGAGCAGCAGTGTTAAAGGCTCACAAGGCATTCTTCCATCTTCTGGCCAAGCTTCTGGAGTAGGATCTAAGCACACCATCCAGGGACCCATCCCTATCTTTACTAAGTGGCAGAGGTCTCAGCAGAGTAGAACAGGTGTACTATATCTGCTATCCATTTTGAGCAGAGAGAAGAGGCCCCAGATGAGAAGGAACCAGCATGAAAACTTTGGCAACATGAAAAAACAGGCTGTCTCAGCATTCCTAAAGGATACAATAGCTGTCAAGTAATGAACTCCAACCAAAAAGAAGTTGAAATGACAGATATAGAATTCAGATTAAGGATGGCAAATAAGATGAATGGAATTGAGGAGATAGTGGAAAACCATCTCAAAGAAAAAAATAATAATTCAGGACATGAACAAAAAATTCACTAAAGAGATAGATAACAGATAGGTAAGAGACAACAGAACTTAAAGAAATGAAACGGTCATTTGGAGAATTTCAAAATACAGTAGAAAGCTTTAACAACAGACTAGACCAAGCCAAAGAAAGAATTTCAGAGCTTAAAGACAAGGATTTTGAAGTAACCTAGTCAGTAAAAAAATGTAGAATAAAGAACAAAGAAGAAGGAACAATCACTGTGAGAAATATGGGATTATGCAAGGTGAACTAATATAAGAATTATAGGTAACCCTGAGGGAGAAGAAAAACCAATAAGCATGGAAAGCCTATTTGAGGAAATAACAAAGGAAAACTTCCCTGGTATCCCTAGAGGCTTAGATATCCAGATACTATTATCAAATTAAAGGTATTAATTTCCATCTAAGCACTGCTTTACCTGCACTCCACAAATTTTGAAATGTAATATTGAATTTCCATTATTCAATTTGAATATTTTCTAATTCCCCTTAAAATTTCTTCTTTGATCTATGGTTATTTATAAGTGTGCTATTTAATTTTCAAATATATAGGATTATCTAGGCAGTTAATTGATATCTAATTTAATTCAGAGAACATACTCTGTAAGCTTTCAATCTTTTGAAATTTATTATTATAAAACAAGCATGTAACTTAACTTATAGTGAGTAGAAAGTGGCCATTGGAGAGGTGTAGATAAAGTGGTATGGAATTTAGTGGAGGAAGAGGTAGATTCCAACTGGGGTCAATCATGGAAGACTCATGGAAGGAGGTGGCATTTGGGCTGGATTTTGAAAGATGAATAGGATTGGGAAATAAGGACATAGAGAGACAGCAGACAGGAAAAACTACAATTAGACTCAACTTTTCTTAAAAGGAGGAATTATTATTATCTTTTATGAAAGCCAAGACCTCAGAGCACTGCTGGGAAAGTGACTACAGATTTATGGCCCTGTACTACAGAATCGTACTCTCCTCTAAGTTGCCTTTAAATACGTGTTCTCAAACAACCACTTAGACATTTTGAACTCTAGATCTGACCCCCTCCTGTTTTAGAAACCGAAGCAGCACCATATACTTTAAACCGGCAATTATAAAGGTTAGATTTCATAACTTGAAAAACATTTTTCTTTTTATTTTTAGGGTGCCCACCAGTCTGTTTCTTTTTCTGCCCACAGATCTGGGAGTATGATGAGCAGCATACACTGGGAGGTCCGTATTCCCAGTCACAGCCTCTCCCTTTTGGGAAGTTTAAAATTCGCAATGACATCATCAGAGAAAATTTTCACTTTTCTCTATGGTCACGTGGCAAGAGTCACTCTTGGACATGTCATAGGTAGGAGGCAAGTGCCTCCTGGCAATCTGTGTCATCTGAAAACAGCTCCTGGTCAGAGCCCTCTGAGTGAGTGATGCCAATAAGTTTAGGCCTAAGACCATTATCCTTCAGCCAAGCACATGTAGACCCCAACCAGATCTGTGGGCACCTTGGGAGGTTTACAGCCACCATCCCAGAGCTCCAGGGCAGAGATGGTGTTTTCTTCCCTCCCCACCCCACTTCACATCCCCAGAGTAGCATTTGTGGAAGTTCATCAGGTGAACGGGCTAGGCCAAGCCGAGCCTCCCTCTTCCCTGAGCTCTGGCCCATAACAGGCCTTTACCCTGAACTTCCCTCTGAGAGGCAAGACTGCAGTCCTTATTTCTGGTGATTCCTGAGGGTTGAGTTCCCACGTGGAAGGGTTGGTTTGGAATGTTTTCTCAGAGTTACTCTGACGTGCTAACACCCACATTCCCGCCTAAACTTAATACCCCTGCCTGCCCTGTCAGATGTCATGGGTTTATCTTTGCTACAGATGCCCTGGGAGGAAGAGGGTGAAGGGCTGACCTAGAATAAATATGAGCTCTTGATAGCTGAGTCCCAAAAGACTGAGAAGCCACAGCAAGTAAATGTGGCTATTAAGATCGCAGTTTCAGACAGAATCATTTAATATAACTCCTGGCAAGAAAAGGGTAATCCAAAGTCAAGCTAAGAGTCAGTCTCCTGTGGGTCTAATGATGCCTATCTGAAAAGATCAGTTTGACATCTCACTTGGCCTTGCTGAAGCCAGAGGCTGTATATAGGGCACACTAGCACGCCCGCCCATGTGCGACACATTTCAGCCATGTGCTTACAATGAAATCTCCACCTCCAGTAAGCAGCCCCTCCCTGACTTTTGCAACTCTCGGTCTGCAAAGGTTCCCTATCCAGGATGGTGATGAAGATGAAACTCTCCCTAGAATGTCCCTCCTCAGAGGCAGCCTGACGATTTCATGTAAGAGACATACACAGGTATAAGAGCAGAAAGTGCTTGTGATGGCATCTGGTTATGAGGCTTTCAAGGTGGGGTGGTCTCCACAACGCCTGCCAGGCCAGTTCTTAACACTGGACAGAGACTGGGCATCTGGTCTCTCCTCCTCCAAGTGAGGAGGGCACAACATACAGGGAGCCTATAGACTAGGGCCCTCTGAGGCTATTTAGCCTGGATGAGTCCTAGTGACAAACACTGCAAAGTCAAGGCCAGTGCCTTCCTTCTGATCATTGCTTTATGTTGCCCGCCCCCATATCAACTTGTCAATCACTTTCCGCTGCCACCTGCCTGCTTTCCTCTCTCCTTGTAGAGGGGGCCGACATTTGAGGAGTATGAGATTAGGAGGCATTGGGGCCGAGACTGAGAACTAGAAAGAGGCCCAAGTGAAAAAACTATAACTAATCAGGCCTTATGGCATATATTTATTGAGGGAGAAGAGAAGGGAATGCTGATAACCAGAAAGGCCAAGGGAGGCATCCTTGCAAATGCCTCCTACAGATTCTGATGGTGCACTTATAAGGCAAGCCAAATGCCACCGGGAGACGTGTTCCAAATGTAATGGGTTTGACGCGTTGGGGTAAAGTCCATGTCATACTTATTTGAGATGTCTCCAGCATCTTCCCAGACTGTGCCCAGAGCAATAACTATTACAACACCTCACCGAAACAGGAGTGTCCTGGAGTGCTCCGCCCTTCACTTTGGGGGTTAGGCTTTCCGCATTAGCACACACTCCTGACACTAGAACTCCCTCCTTGTATACAAGAAGCTTGGGCTCCAACATAATTGGTTTACATTTAAATGCTCAAATGTGATTATATAACCTTGATTCAATTAACAGGTCTGACTTGATTCAAGCCTTGCTCTGGAATGAGCCAAATAGTCATCTAAATAATAATTAGAACGAGACAAACTTGCCCTGCTGGTCTCCAATGTTGGGGATTGAAGGAACTTCCAAGTTATCAGATGGAGTTGATGGATCTGGAGGCCCAACTCCCAAGACTATGTTCACTTGCCTTTGCAGCTTAGCACTGTGGGCCTGGGGCTCCCCAGCCATTTGCTCCCTCTTTCCAACTTAGCAATGATGAAACGGACCAGGAGAGGTGGTGTTGCTGGCCCAAGTTTGTTCCATTAGCTAAAAGCTGAGCTAGGACTTTAATTCAGCATAAAGGGCTATAGTTGCATCTGATCCAACCTCCCACCCAGTTTAGGAACCCCCAACTATTGTCACATCTTTGCTTGGCTTCTGTTAATAACAGGAAGCTCACAGCCTTCACCAATCTGGGATGGGTCAAACTGGGATAAGCCCTCCCTTGTTTTGATCCCAAATCCACTTTCCTATAACTTCCATTCAAAGGTCATTTTATCCGTAGGCTTCCAATGTCACTTCTTAACTTCCTCATCTTCACTCCCTCAAAATAAATTCTGTATCCCCAAAAGCTTACTCTTCCAAGGTATATTGATCAGCAGCTTAGAATCTTATGAAATCTGATCGTGGCCTCTGCCCTGACTGTTGAAAACCATCACAACTAGGTTGCACTTCAAACCCAGGCCTGCCCATATCTATCTGGGGAGAACTGGAGCTCCCAAGGGCCCCCCAGACCAAGTGTGTCTGGCCCACCATGTCCCCTGAGAGAAGGAGCATTGCTGCCTTTGGCTTGTAGGGCAGGGCAACTGTTATCTTCAGGTTTTGATTTCTTACCACATGTCCACTGTCAACCCATAATTCCCGCACTCTCTGCCCCTATTTGCAAGACACTTAGAAAAAACACATCTGCTGTCAGGGCAATGGGAGGCCAGCTCTCGTGTGCATGGGATGCCAGTGAGCTCCTGTCGTGGATGGTTGGATTGTGTTCTGACACCATGCTGTTGTCACTCTGCCTTCTTTTCCCAACTCCCTGTGCCTCCTTCCACACACAGTTCATGGGAGCAGGGAGAAGGCCCCAACTGTCCTGGCATCCTGGGCTTCAATTCTGTCTTGGCAAGTGTCAGAAAGAGACCCTGGCTCCAAGACAGCCACCTTGGAGTTTGGCTTAGTCTATGAGCCAAAGGGAGGAGACAATGTCTATCAGGAGTCCTTCATCACTTCCAGACTAAGGGGGGTGTCATTGGAGAATAGATGTCCTCAGGTGGTCTCTCCTCAGGCCTTTGCCTAGAGTGAGCCTGTCTGAGATAACAGCCCCAGGTTGGCTAGGGTGGTCCTGTCCTCTGGGAAAGAATGAGCTTGGAATGAAATGGGCTAATTGGTTTGCTTCACATTGTTCACCCCTGCCCTAGGAAGCTTTGTCAACAATGTCTCTGATCCTATTAGCCCCCAGTTCGTAATCTCCTTGCCCCATCTGCAGAAACGAGGACCTCACCCCTTGCCCCACCCCTCATCTAATCTTCTGGTCCCTTCCGCCACCCTGTCTCCACCCACTCTTTGCCCTCCCTCCCTCTACCTATTCTTCCTCCTCAAACATCCCATGCCTTTTGACACCGTTGAGTCTTTCTTGTCCCTTCTACCTAAAATAGCCCTCCCTCAACCCTCTCTTAGCCATCCACCCCCAGCTCAGTTGTCACCTTATTGCTGTAGATTATCGCATGTCAAGCAAAATTAATCACCCCTCATGCGAATTCCCATAGCACTTTGTACATGTCTCTGTATTGCTCATCACACTGCACAAGAGCTATTGTTCACGTGTCCACCTCACTGGTGGTATGCTACACTCTCTAGAGTGGAGGGATCATTTCTTATTCCTATTATATCTCCGGGGCCTGGAACATAGGAAGGACTCCATGAATGTTGCTGGGAAAATAGTCTTTGTTCTCCAGAGGGGTCCCAGGCAGCTCCCTGGGCCAGGAACAGAGGACCGGCTCCTGAGTGACAGGTCCTCTTCTCCCTTCCTCACCACATTGTCTAGTGGGGCTCAGCTCAGATCTAGCAGCTCCAGAGCAAGGAGGTGGTTCACAGAGGGCTGAGTTTGGTTTGGGGGCTCAGCATTTCCTTTGAAGGACATCAAGGTTACTTTTCAATGCCATGATGATGGTTCCCATAAGATGGGTGCAGATGGAGAGATGGGGTCACCATATTTGATCTGGGTAACTTTGAACAAATTGCTTAATCTCTCTGAGATATAATACCCTCGTGTGTAAAAATAGGGAAATAATGCTGTTCTCATGCTGCTGTGAAGGTTAATAACTACCATGTATTGAACTTATTCTAAAGCTAAGGGCGCTACAAATCTCATCCAGTGAGACAGTGACAGAGACAGAATCAGAACTTGAGCCACTATACAATAGGAAAAGGCCATAGGAAACTGCAAACGTCTGCACAAATGTTAGCCATAGCTATTTACTGAACACTCATTTAGAGCTAGAAATCTTTGTCCTTTTGGAAACTGGAAGTGGAAAAAGAAAGACATTTTTTTCTGGGCCACTGTAAGTAGCTGTTCCAGGAAGTTCAAAGGAGAAGGGGTGGTAGGACAGCCAGTCGTCCTTGTCCCAAGAAACTGTGCCTCGCCTTCCATAGGCTGAATTGCTTCTGAGAAGTGGTTGCCCAGCCAGAGATTGCATTTCCTGACTCCCTTGCATGTAGGTGGTGCTATGCCATATGTTCTCCTGTGGAATGTGATCGGAAATGACAGGTGTCACTTGCAGGTCGAGATGGTTAAGAAGAGAGTGTGAATAGCCAAGAGGTAGGGGCAACCCAAGTATCCATCGTGGATGAGGGATAAACAGCGTGTAGTTTATGCACACAATGGAAGGAAATTCTGACACCTGCTCCAACACAGGTGTGTTGAAGCACTGAAGACATTACACTAAGTGAAATGAGCTAGTCACGAAAGGACAAATATTGTATGATTCCACTGGGGTGAGGTACCTACAGTAGTCAAATTCATAGAGACAGAAAGTGGAATGGCGGTTTCCAGGAGCTGCAGGAAGGGAGGAATAGAGGTCTAGTGTTAAATGAGTGCAGAGTTTCAGTATGGAAAATGGAAGAGTTCCGGAGACGGAGAGTGGTGATGGTTGCACAACAATGTCAACGTACTTAATACCACTGAACTTGTACTTAAAAATGGTTAAAATGACAAATTTTATGTTATGTATATTTTACCACAATTAAAAGAAGTCATGACTTGCCAGTTAGATGCACAGAACTTTTAAGTCATAGGAAGAAAGAGTCACATGATGGAAGTAGCCTATGCCCCTGAATCATCACATGACAAAAAGCCCTCGCTGACAAGAAATCTAACATTGGACTCTTATTTGAGTGAGAAGTATTAATAGACTTCTAATGTGTTAAGTCACTGAAATTGGGGTTCGATTTGTTACAACATCTAGCAAAACCCTAACGAACACAACCGGCAGCTGATATTCATAGCTGATGTTGCAGAATGGCAACAGGGCAACATAGTCCCCTGAGAAAGAGACAGGGAATGTTTTCAGAGCTTGGCTTGGTTTGGGACTGAGAACACATTTGTGCTGAGGTCCCACCTTCAAGCTGAGTTGTGACTCAAAGACTGAGTCACAACTCTTGGCCGTGAGGTTGCTCCCAAGAATTTTGTTTTTAAGCAGACCCAGAGGAGTTTGTCTCCTTGAAAGACATGTCACTCATTCTGTGTTAGGAACTGGGTGTGGGCTTGGGGTACAAGAATGCAGAGGAGAAAGGGGGCTGTGGTCCTCAAGCTGTGAAAGGCAGGCAAGAGAACTGTCCCCACTTGCTCTCCTGGGCAGGAGAGCTCTGGGTAAGTGCCTTGGGTAAGTGGCTCTGTGGTTCCATTTGAGTGGCAGCCCCTCAGCTAAGCATAGTATTGAAAGGAGGCAGGAATTGTCCTGCCTTGTGCTCAAGGACAATTGCTAGTAAGAAATGTACCATGACTGCTGGCTGTGACCAGAGCCAGCCACAGACTCCTGGATTAGCAACAAGGACGGTCCCAGCCTCAGGGGTGCAGAGGAGGTGGGAGTGACCAGGACAGGCTCTGGGGCTCAGATGGGGTTACCGAATGAAAACCTGTAGCAACTGCAGTGACAGTGTGTGGAAGACCTTTTCTGGCTGTCCAGGCTCTGGTCCCTCTGGCTTGGCAGCCATCCAGGAGCCCCAGGCATGGTGGTGGCTGAGGAGCCCAGGGCCATCAGGCTTGCGCCTCAGAGTGCTCCAGTGGCCCAAGAGATCAGGACTGGCCCTTGGGTTTCAGATAAGCATCCCGGGAACATGGACTTCCTGAGCTCATCACAGGGACATGACCCTGGGAAAGAGAGATGGCCATTCTTGCAATAGGGGCCAGAGCCAAACTGATGACAGATAAAAGAGATGCGGCCTCCTTTCATTCCTCAATTTCGCAAAGAATTTACTGTTTTAATGAATTGGAGCAATTCAAGGTTACCCTGTAATAACATTGCTCCTATACACATTCTTCCTTTACTCCTAAGCTGGAGAGGAAGAGGTGAAGTTAGGGCTAGGAAGCCAGGAATTGCACACGAACTTGACAATTGTGTCGAAAGCTGTCCCTGTCCATAGGAGTGAGTCATGCGGGTGAAGGTCATCTGAGTTGTATTAAACTAAAGATTGAGAATGATGGGTTTTTATAGATTTTTATCAGAGAGTCAATGTTTGTTAAATCTGGAATGCCTCCCTGCCCCTCATTACCATGTAAAATCTCTAGAACTCTCCTGCTGTGGCACTGTTGGTGCTTACCTATTTTTAGCTTGCCCCCAGCACTCCCCATGTGACGTGACGACAGGCTCTGAGGCCTTCAGAGATGACAGACAGCAGGACATTTGAAGAAAAGATAAAGTGCAGACCCTGCCTTTCTTTGCATCCATCTCTTGGAGTTTCCTGGAGTCAATCTTTCATCTTCCTACAAGGTGGAATCTTCTTCCACTCTGGGCTAATGTTTGTGTTTTCCATCACCAAGGCCAAAGGGAGGCAGAAGCACCCAGCCTAGGGTCTGAGCCCCATTTGGCTTCCCTGGCATTTTTTACATTCTCTTATGCAACCTCAGCCTGGGCCTTGTACAAAAACCAGCTGATAAGTGTCTGATGCCATCCTTTGAAATGGTGCCAAAGCTGCCTGAGTCCCACTGCCACTTTCTGGGAGCTGGTCCCAGGGCCACTGCTGAGCAACAGCCCCTCCCATGCCCCTGACCTAGGAGGACTCTGCCCAGCATGGAAGCCCTTAGGAAAGGGCGGCTTGGCCCTCACCAATCTGAGGCTGACTCAAGGCTGGAACACCAGGTTCCGTAGCATGACGAATGCCTCCTCTCCACCTTTGCCAGGATGATGCACCCTCTCTCCAGTTGCCAGCGCTCACCTGTACGGGAAGCATTCACTGGGTCATGGGAATATTTTCCCATGGCCTTCAGCATCAAAGTAGTTTGGTGACCGTGGTGACTTAAGGTCATTCCGAGACCTACCTGCCCAGTCTCCTCTGTCCCTCCTGCCCTCTTGCTGCCTCTGGGAACGGCCAGGCTATTCCTGACACCTGGAGTTGGGCAACACCACAAGGAGTCCTGCTGGAATGAGCACAAGCAAGCTGGGCTCATCACGCATGACAAAAGGCAGAGCAGATGGATACTAGCCTCAGGCCCACTGCCCTGGAAAGGCCACCGCTCCCAGCATGTCTGCGTATTCTCAGTGGGGTGGCTTAGATTCTCACCTCTGGTTCTTAGTTTCTGCTTCCACTGGACTCTTCCAGTTTGAGTCACTTTGCCATCCTGTGTGCACTGTGCCAGGCCTGCACCAGATATGGAATTCAAGCCTGTGCCTTGATTTCCACCAAAACCAAACCAAACACCAATCCAAGACTTTTGTGTGAAGAGCTAAGAGGATTTACACTGCAGCGATGCAAACAACTTCAAATGGAATTTTTGATCTTTAATGATCCTTTTTGAGACCACCCCACCTCCAGAGACTTCCCAGTGACCAGACCACCCCATGTTGCTAACCAAGCTCATGTTTCTCTGCAGTGTGGTTCATGAACCACCTGCACTGGAGTCCCCATTGTGGGAGTGGGGGCCTGCCAGGGAGGAGGGGGCAATTTGTGTGTGTATCTGTGTGTGTGTGTGTGTGTGTGTGTGTGTGTGTGTGTGTGTGAGAGAGAGAGAGAGTGAGAGAGAGTGAGAGAGAGAGAGAGAGAGCAGCAGGTTGTATTTGTTTCTTTGTTTTGATTTTGTTTTTGTTAGGACACCTGATTGTAAGTAAACTTTTACATCGGGGACATGTCTTGCTATTTGCAGTGCCCACTTGCTAGGGTGACCTCTTAGACCGTATCCACAAAGTCCAAAGAATCAAAAGGAAAAATAAGGCCATCCAGCTTGGAGGTCTTCAAGAATTTTGGTTGCATATCCCCTAAAAGAATCTTGAAACATTACATATCCCCCTTAAAATTTTTGCGTTGGTATTTAAAATTTTTCCTCTTGAGTTTAAATAGCTGCAAAAGATTGAATTCCACTGTAAATTTGAAATATTTTAACAGTTATACATTTTTAAATAACTGTATATCTCTATTTAAATGTATCCAAATAGAATTTAAATGTTATAGCAGTTTAATATCCTCCATCATGTTTTTAAAAATTATAATGAACAAGCCAGGCACAGAATGACAAATGTCACATGTTCTCACTCACACATGGGAGCTAAAAAAGTGGATCTCATGGAGGTACAGAGTAGAATGACAGATACCAGAGGCTGGGAGGGGCTGTGGGTGGGGGGTGAAGAGGTTGGTTAATGGGTACCAACACACAGTGAGGTAGAAGGAATAAGTTCTAACGTTCAGCAGCAGAGTAGGGTGACTAACAACAATGTATTGTACATTTCAAAGTAGCTAGAAAAGAGAACTTGAAATGTTCCCACACATAGAAATGATAAATACTCGAAGTGATGGACACCCCAAACATCCTGACTTGATCACTACGCATTCTATGCATATAACAAAATATCCCATGTGCCCCATAAATATGTACAAGTATTTCTAATCAATAAAAAAATGAATCATTAGAAAATATCATGAACAAGGTCTTCTTTAACAGTCAGAAATTTAATATTACTCCTTTTTTCTCCTTGAGTTTTATTTCCACTCTTCTTCCCCTATAGGACTTTATCCTAGCATAATATACATTTATGATTAAAATCTTTTATTGATCACCTTATCATTTCTCTTAAAATGTATACAAATTCAAATTTAATATTCCTTTCCTTTTCTGTGACCACAAAGCTCTAAAGCTATGCTGTCCAATACTGATATTATTAAATATTCATTAGAGTCTCTTTCACCTTTGTTAAAATATATGTGGATAATGTGGATATATGGAAAATAAAATATATGTGGATATATGGATAATATGTGATTTGTAAAAGGATTTGTAATCCAGTTATTAGAATAATTTATTTTTCAGCTCAAACCAATATTTTACATCGTCTGTTTGGTTGAAGTCTGGAGATTTTTACAAACAAGAAGACAGGGTGGGCCACATCTTTCTTCTGAAAAAAAGGGGAAAGGACACTTAAGAGGGAGAAGAGGGGAATAAAGAACAGCCCAAATGTGGGAGCATTCTCAGAAAGATCAGCTTTAGGAAACAGGACATTTGGGAGTTAGCATCTAGAAACTGATGTCTTACTATTACCCATACAAGAACCCTTTAGAATGTGTTTGCAGACCTGAGAATATGCTCACCCAGTTTGAAGATCACTGACCCAGGAATTCCAAATCCTTCTTAATTCAGCTCTCACCTTCCCCTTTCCAAGCTTCCACTTTTTAAAATAATCCAAATACATGAGTTTGTTCAGCATAATTAAGGACCTGTACCTATTCTTTTTTCTTTCCGATATTTTACACCTGAAAAAAAAATTTTTAAATAAGATATATAATATGTATACATACATATATGTAGTATAAATAATAATAATTAAGCAAATACATATGTACCCACCACTTAAGAAGTAGAACAATATTAAGTGACCACTAATATCTCAGTTTCCCTCTTTCTAGGCATATGATAGGATTGCACTTCCCCACTCCCTTGAAGTTATACATGGTCATGTGACTTGCTCCAGCCAATAGAATGTAAGCAGAAGCAACAGGTGCCACTTCCAGATGGTCTTTAAGAGTAAGTGTATGATTGGTCATGTTCCCTCCCCTGCCACACTTCGTAGAGACATATCAATTGATGGAGGCCCTATTAGCTGACCCATGATGAACCTTTGCTGTATTTAACCCACTAAGATTTCAGGGGCTGTTGTTACTGCAGTAAAACTAGTCCCTCAGAAAAGACACAAAAAGATTTCTTTATGTATGTCCCTCTGCGATGATATTCCTTTCCCTCTCATCCAGAGATAACCCAATTCTTGCTTTTCTTTACTGTTTTACCATATACTTATGCCCCCAGATAATATATTTTTATGGTTTTGAACTCTATAAATATAAAATCATATTTTATTATTTTTTAAAGTATTGGCAAAATTCATTGATATTGTGAATATACAATTTATTATCCATTCTATTATTTATAAACATTTAAGTTGTTTTTTGCTGTTATGAATAATATTGTTCTGAACATGCTTGTATACTATAACTTCTGGGATTGGAATTTTCTCTGAAATAGCAATTCTCAAAGTTTGGCCAGGGGACTCCAGGGGACCTCCTGAGACCCTCCCAGGGGGTCTGTAAAGTCAAAACTATATTCATAATTATACAAAGATGTTATTTGCCTTTCTCACTCTAATTCCGTCACAGGTGGGCGGTGGAGTTTTCCAGCAGCTACATGACATGTGACATCACAACAGACTAATACAGAAGCAGATATGAGAATCCAGTTGTCTTCTATTAAACCAGATTTGCAAGACTATGAAACAATGCCATCATTCACACTAAGGTTTTTCTTGTTTTGGAAATTGTCATTATTTTTCATAAACTGATTATTTATTTTAGTATGTAGTGGGTTTATTATTGTTATTTTAAAATTAATTAATAATGTTTTTTAATTCTTAGTTTTAATTTCTAATATGGTAAGTATTGAATGATATAACTCATGTAAGCAAAGTTATTTGGGGTCCTCAATAATATTTAGGATTATAAAGGGGTCTTGAGACTAACAGCATTAAGGACTTCTACTCTAGGATATGTAACTAGGAATGAAATTGCTGGGTTGTAGGTTTTGCACATTTTTAATTTTCTTCTATAATGCAACACGTTCTCCTGAGTGGTTGTACAAATTCAGCCTCCACCAGCAATGCATGAGAGTGCCTAGAACAGCAAAGAGGATCTACCCTTCTCAGAGAGCCTTCTGAAAAGGGTGGCTTTAAAAAACATTAATTTCTCCCGTTTCCCTCCTCCCAGATATGAGTCTTCCATTTGGTCTTCTGAGGTGTCCCAGATTCACAATCTACTTCCTGGGATGAGGGGGCTCCTTTGGCTCTGGGGGCCAAGGTGAGGAAGGCTCTGAAGTCAAAGCAGATGTGAAGTGCCACAAATCCACTGGGGACAGCTGTGGGTTGGGCTTTTATAATAGAAAGAGGAAAATGAGTTATTGCAGACTGGTGGTCTCTGTCTCCACTTTGGTCTCGTTTGGACGATGTTGATTTTAGACCTTTCTGCAGTTACGAATGTGTAACTACTCCTGCCCACCTCCATATGGCCCCTTGGTCCTCCCGTGGAACTCTCCTTCCTCGAGTTCACTGTCCGGCTCAGTAAACCAGAGCAGATTTTCTGCACGTCTGGATGCTTTTCACCCTCCCACCTAAAAAACTCTGAAGAGGCCATTATTGGCACTCTGGCTCTAATGGGCTGAAAAGGAGCTTTGTAGGAGAAAAAGAAAGTTTCCCAGCTCTGTCCTAGGAGAGAGCCTGGAAAGCCTGCGTCTGCCTTGGAAACACGAGGAGGTAGAGATGATTTTTCCACCCCGTTATTCTAAAGCATTCTCAGACAGCGACCATGAATAGTTTACAATATTCCTTCTTTGAAAACAAACACGTACACCTGGGAATAATTGCAGTCACAGGAAGTTGGCTGGCCATGTGCACACATCCTGGAAGAATAAGAACCCTCCTGCTTTTCAGAAACATGTTTATTTCAGAGCAAGGCTTTCAGCAGGGGAACATGTCGTTGGGTGGTGTCAGCTGCCTCCGATGCCCTCTTACCTCCTCCCTCCCCACAAATCCCCACTTCTGTCACTAGTTGGCAGGAACTTGCTGTTCCTTGGCCCGGGAGACCTGCCAGAGCCCTCCCATTTTCCGGAGAACTTCTCTTCTACTTCCAAACAGAGTTGTTTGAAACCGGATGCTACATAGAGCCGGGATTCCTCACCCTTTGAACCTGCTCCCCAGCCCCTGACCCCATGGAGCAGCCCCCTCCTCCTTCTACTGTTCTTGGCACTGAGGCCTGACTGTGTCACCAAAACCAACCTCCCCTGGCAGGGGCGGGGGCAGGCGCTAGGCGGCCGGGCCAAGGGGGGAAGCTGACAGAGGAGATTTCACTGGTCAATGAGGCTCCCAAAAGAGCCACCTCTCCCCTCTGCCCCTCCCATTTCCTTCTCCCCCTCCTCACTGTGCTGGAATCCTTAGGTGGGGGGAACAAGACCAGCTCATGGAGGAAGTCCCTCACTCAGACAGGGCCAGACTCAAGCCGTCATAGATCACAGGGGGAGATTTCTAGTTAGAAAAACAACCAAAGGAATGTCCATGCCCTTCATTCATTTAGTCTGAGCCGGTGTTCATTCATTCATATTTTCATTCATTCATTTATTTTCTGTTCAATAAGGTATTACTCTGGACCAACCATTGTTCTAGGACTAGGTGCTAGGGGTTATGACAGTGAATCAAAAAGGCCAAAATCCTGTCCTCGTGGGTCTTATGTACAGACAGATGTTAAAAATTTTACACAAGGAAAGAAGGACTAGGAAGCAGTTAGAAATATGATAGTGAAGAAAGTAATCAGAAAGCTGCTTAGTGCAGGAAAATAACAATAGCTTTTGACGCTGTCCCAGTCTTAAAGGGGCACCCAGGCTCAGCAGGCCCGAAGCCAGATCTGGCAATCAGAAAGGCCAGAAAACCAGCCAAGAGTCTCACAGCGAATGGGAGTGGGAGATCAGAAACATGGCTTGGATTTCCTGTTGCAGCAAATGCATGGAGGGGAAGAGGATGAGCCACCTTCTCTGCTCACGTCTGGGGGCAGCGGCAGTCTGGGGGTCTCCCTCAGGCTGGACTCCGTGCCTGGTGCCACCATCCTGGCTCTGCAGGGCCTGTGATGCCATCATAACAACACATCGTCAGTCTGGGGGGGACCCAAAAACAAACAACCACCACCTTCCCCGAGAGTTGTAAGAGATGTCTTTGCAAAGCAAATTCCGTTTTCCTCAGTGAACTAGTCATTTGTGTGGGGGAGGCTTTATCGCTGTTCTGATTACTGTTTCTTGGGCAAATCCTCTGACATTTTGCTTTCAGTTTCTCAGCTTCCAGCTTATCTGCCCCATTCATAGCGATCTATGAATATACATCTATTCACCCAATGAACATATGCTGGGTGGCAACCATGTGCCAGGCCCTGTGCAGGGTGCTGAAAATGCCCTTTTGGAGGAGAGACTGGAGTGGTGCCCTGAGGGGTGTGATGGGAGAGGCAGGTGCCACCAGGAGCAGCACACACCTGGGCTGCGTTCTCACGTGGGGACCAGTGAGCTAGGATTTCTGGGGGCAGCAAGAGGGAGGGCACCCCTGACTCAGCCTCGAGTCCTCCAGAGTACATTTAGTATTGGTTGTACCGTGCTGGGCACTGCCCTCTCTACAGGGCTTAGCTCAGAAGGGACAGTGAGTTCATTCAGATGAATGAATAGAACTTTCCAAGGCAGGCAACCGAGGGGGAGGGGCTGGGGAAGGGGTGCAGTCAGAGTGAACAGCCTGTGTGAAGGCAGAGAGGCAGGACCAGGCAAAGGAGGGCCAGGGAGTGGAGCCCGTGGTGGGAGCCTGAGAGTGGGGGTGGGGAGGTGGCTGATTGCAGAGAAACTTGGCACTGGAAGGTGGAGAGGGCAGAGGGGGTGGAGACTGTGCCAAAGAGAGTTTGGACTTTACCCTATAGTAAGGAAGAAGGAAAAATGGAAGGGTTTTAAGGCTGGCATTGATGTGATCAGATCTAGGGAGTACACACACACACACATATACATATTTATACACACATAGAAATCTATAAAATAAATTCAAATATCTAAATATATACATACTTCAAATACATGTATATGTATTATGTCATCCATGCAGACCTAGATAAGTCAGTTTACTGTGCTTTTCTTCCTCTGTTCCCTCTCCTTTAGTTGGTCAGAGGCCTGCACATTGCCCAGGAGAACTATGATTCTCTAGCAGAAATAGGAAGAGAAAGACATAGTTAATATTCAGCTGGGTTTCCCCCTTACTTCCAGTGATGCTCTTGAGAATCAAAGACAAGGCCCTGCGGAAATGAGGAGGACTCGGAGGAGAACAAGGGGAGTGGGTGAGCAGTGACCTCCTCCCTGCCATGCGGGGCAGGGATGGCACAGAATGGGGGCTGGAGATGGAGGCCTGGCCATAGAACCAGGGGTCTGCGTGAGAAGCTGCCAGCGCCTTGGGTGTGGAGTGCCAGGGGCTGTGCAGAAATTACACCCACACAGGCACCTCATTGCTTGTCCTTTCCCCCAGAGCAGATATGATGCCTGAGCAGAAGCTGTTCTCATCTCTGTGGGACGAAGTTGCCCACCAACAGCTGGTCGAGCACCGCTGGTGGTCACACTGCAGAGGGAGGCCCACCTGGGTCCTGAGGTGGCCGAGCTCCACCCAAGCCGCCTCAGCCAATAGCCCGGGACAGCCCTTGTCCCCCTCCCACCCCAGAAACAAGCAGAAGTGTTTAACACCCCCCAGGAATGGGGGAAGGAATGGTGGGGAAGAGGAAGCTGTGTGTGTGTGTGTGTGTGTGTGTGTGTGTGTGTGTACAGAGAGAGAGAGAGAGGGAGAGAGAGAATGGAAAGGCTAAAAGGATATAAACTGTCAACCGCCTATTTGTAGGGGGTAGGATTTGACTGCTTTGTGTTTATGTTAGTTTGGGTTTTCCTCACTCCTGAAAGGAGGATTTGTGTGCAGCTGTGTGGGAGGTAATCCCAGGAGGTACGAGAAGGGGGTTGGGAAGTAAGACAGAAAGGAAGAGGGTTGATAAGCAGTGCACTGATGAGTGGGTTCCCACTGTGGGCAACTGGAGCTAAATCCCCCTGCGAGAACTCTGAGAGACTCTGTGGACCACACCTCGGAACAGTTCCATTAAGGGTCAAGATATTTATCCATTCACTCTCTTCCCCCCCTGTTGAGGATTGCTCCTGGGAGAGTCAAGTCCCCAGGACTCCCCAGCATGTTCAACCACCCTGCGTGCAGGCCAAGAATGATCCTGTGGCCAGAGAGAGTCCTCGCCAGGGGGCTGGAGGTGCTGAGAGAGGAAGCCCTCCATACATAAGAGAACTGTCCACTAATGCAGGGGACCTCTGGAGTGGGGGGGTTAAGGAAGATGGGCAGATCACCAACAGCGTAGTCTTCATATATTACTTTTGGTATCAGGAAAATAATGTTTATAAAACAACTTTTCGGAAGCTACCTGTTGTCACCAGTTATGAGGATTAAGGACCTGACCGTGACTCTCACCTGAACAAAGAATCCTGTCTCTGTCCAAAGGTGGACTGGGGCAGTACTGCAGAAGAAACATATTCTTAGAAAATACTTCTGGGTCTAATCCAGAACACAGACATATGAGAAGTCAAGGTCTCAAAACTTCAACCCATAGAATACTGGTCACATTGATGTTGGCCTGAAATTTGTTCAGACTGGGAATTACCAACTGTAGTAATTCCCAACACTTCATGCAGTGTTTAAATTTGCACATCACAGTTTCCAAGGAAAGATGGCTTTCCCTTTAAATTCATAATCATAGACTTCTAATGGGTACTCAACACTGCCTGGTAGCATGACTGTGTTTATTCTAAGTAAGCTCACTTTCCCCCTTGTGATGGCCATGAGAATGTGCCTCGTAGGGAGCGCAATTAACCAAAGGCCCCAAGTGCTCTGAAATCCATCGCCTTGTTGACTCCAAGGCCACCTTCCATGGGCTGCTTCCAGCCAGTGGCAGACCTCAGCCGGGATAACAAGTCAAGCTTGTTCCGGCGAAGCAGGGGACTCCTCTGACAGCCAACTTTGGCACCGCGTTGGTCTTGCCAAACCTTCCTGCATCACTGTCTGACAGCTGTCCCAGCCTCTTCTGGCTCCCTCCTTGTTTCTTTCACAGAGATGCTTCCACTAATAAAATCTGTACATGTTTATTCCCATCTTGGTGGCTGCTTCTCAGGGGACTTGGGCCAACACGCCACTCTGTAAAGGGGCTCTTTCCTGCCTTCTCTCTTCCCAACAACTCCCTTCTCTCTCCCCCACTCAGCTGAGGACCTGACCTCTGTTTCATTGAGACAATAGAAGCCATGAGATGAAGCCTCAGGCTCCCAGCATCTCCTTCCTCCACACTAATATGGTGGAGGAAGTGTCCCTCCTCCTGTCAAAGCCCAGTCTTTCAAAGGGCACCCGAGCTCTCACCCCTTCTCTCCCCAAGGAGATCCTCACTCCTTCAGATCTCTCCTCTCTCTCCTGCAAACCAATTTCTTCTTCACTGTCTGCTGTCCTCCAGCTGCCACCTCACTTCTCCACTCCTCTGCCGAGTCGTATGTCTAGGAAGAGACATGTACACATCTTGTCTCCACTTGGTCACTTCCAATTCACTCCTAACTCACCTCATTTTAGCCTCAACGACCACCACCCTAGTGATCTTGTCAAGGGCAACATGACCTCTGCCTTGGCAAATCCATGGAACATTCTCCTATCTTCATCCCGCTCAACTGTTCAGCAGCATTTGGCTCAGTTGACCATTTCTTCATTCTTTAAACCTTCTTCTCTTTCGACTGATGCTGTAGAGTCACTGGCTCCTCCTTCCCAGTCTCTTTTCCTGACTCTTCCTCCTTTGCCAGATATTTAAAGGCAGGTGTCCTCCAAGGCCCTCAGCTTTTTTCTCTATCCCTTCTCCCTAAATGAGCACATTCATTCCTTTGGCTTCCAGTATCACTGACATGCATATGACTGTCAACTTTCTGCCTCCAGCTCCTACATTTTCCCTGCCCTTCAGACTTGTTTCAGCCAACTTCCTACTCCACATCTCCACTCAGGTGACTAATGGGCATCTCAAATTTAACAGGTCAAGAGCTTTTGATTTTTCTTCCCAAATATGTTCCTCCTCACCCCCCCTTCTTAGTAAATGACACCACCATCCACCCAGTTGTATAAACCAGAGATCTGGGGTCACCCTTAATTCCTTCTTCTTCCTGACTCTTCATATTTAATCCATCTGCCATTCTTCCTCGAAGTATATCCCACATCCACCCATATCCCTTCATCTCTGTAAGTGTCTGTGTCCTAATATCCTCTTCTTATAAGGAGACCAGTAATATTGGATTAGGGCCCACTCTAATGGCCTCATTTATCCTCAATTACCTTTTTGAAGGCCCTATATCTCCAAAGACAGTCGTATTCTGAAGTATGGGGTTTTAGGACTTCGACATACAAATTTCAAGGGGACACAAGTCAGCCCGTAACACTTGGACCACTACAAGTGTGCAGGTAGATACAAAAGCCTTATAGCCATCTTCATGCTTCCACTCTTGCCCCTCTCCAGCCTCCACTCTCATATAGAATCTAGAGCGAATTTTTAAAAGCAAAAATCTTATTGTGCCACTCCTCTGTCTCAAACCCTTTAGTGCCTTCTTATTGAACTTAGAGCAAAACCCAAACTCCTTGCCATATAGAATCTGGCTCCCCTCTACCTTGTCAATGTCATCCCAGTTCCTCCCCATCTCTCACCACACTGTCATCACGCTTAACCTCTTTCAGTTCCTGGGACAACCCAAGCCTTTCTATAGCTCAGAGGCTTTGAACACATGATTTGTTTGCCTGAAGTTCCTTCCTACTGCACGGAGCAGGGCTGTCTCCTCCTTACTCTTCATGTCTTAGAATGAGTTTCCCTCACCCCTGTCATTCTTTAACACCACCCTATACATGGCCTGCTAGCACTCATCACATATAACCAATCATTCATCTCTTTGTCTGGTTATCTGTTTTCTATTTTTCCTACTAGAATATATGCTTCATAAGGCAGGGACATCGACTTCTTTTCACGGCTATATCATTAGCACCCAGAAGAGTTCCTGGAATATTATAGATGCTCTATAAATATTATCTGAATGAATGAATGAATGATCATGCCAGAACAAATTATGTGGAAAATGTACCCACAAGGAACTTACTGATTTGGCCTGTTGTATAGTATGGTTGGATACACATTAATTAAATGTCAAAGACTCCTGCCAGAATGACTGTTGTGTGTTAGAATAGTTGTTCTTGAGCCTTTCTTTCTGGCAATAGGTGAAGAGCAAGAGCAGTTTCACGTTGAAACCACTTCTAGTTCTTTACCATCAAATCACCTCATCAGTGGAGGAGAACACACTGTGTTGATTGTCTAGGGCAGGACTGACCGGCCATCAGAGTGCCACGTTAGGCGTTCACAGACTTCGGCATTAACATATCCAGGTTTGAATCCCACCTCTGCCATTGAAAAACCATGTGACCTGGCAAGGTCTAAACTCTCCAAGTCTACCTGTCCTCACAGGTAGGCTGGAGACAAAAGTATCTATCCCTCAGAAATGTTCTGAAATTAAATGATGTAGTGCATATAAAGTGCCTACCATAGTTCCTGAAACATGGTGAGTGTGCATGAGTGGGAGCCATTATCCTGGGTCCAGGAGGCAACAGTGCAGAACTTCAGACCAGCATCGTGGAGGCAAACAAGAAGACACAAGAAGACATGATTATGAGATTGCATTGATAGATCTTGCAATTATTTGGATTGGGTGTGAGAGATGAAGCAACATTAGTTGGAGAGGACTTGAAATTTCTAGCTGGGTGATTAGATGTGCAGTCACGCCAACAACAAACACATCCATGTGAAAGCAGCTTATAGAATATTTGAATCATTTCGAATTCAGATCACGTACTGCGTGATGTTTAGCTCTGGATACCCTTAAAATCGGGTCCGCCTGTATAAATACAGACTCCTCGTGAGATCTGTTCAGTTCGTAGCCAGTGGGAAGAAGATACCACTGGGAAAGGCTGGAGGGTTTAATCTTTTTGTGGATTTCTAAGTTTCATTCATCGCCTACCTTCCCTTCCAAACATGACTGAATCTTTCCATTTCCCTTGCATTGGAAGGGAAAATCCTACTATGGGGCTGGAGCCCAGCCCTGGCCATCCTCTGGAGGTTACAGATTTAGGCTCCAGCCCTTTTGAGGTCTCTGTGTGCCTCTATGGGGGTCCTCTGGTGATTGGGACACATGGAGACTGAAGCACAGGAAAGTATGTCCCTGAGAGCTGGAACCCTGTAGCCCACTAAGACCAGATTAGTAGCTACAGTGCAGACTCTCTTGAATTTAGGTTGGGTGGGTGTTTTTTCATGTTTTATTGGTTGCTGAAAGAAAAGGTAGAGGGGAGAGAAATCAGCAGCAAAGCTTTCATAAAATAGGGATGTGATCACCACCACCTTCAGCAGGGGTGAGGAGGTGAGTCATAATTGTCATATCAAGAGTCAACCCTTCTTTTATCCTCCAGCACCACCCAAGTCATGAGTTTTAAAATTGCAGCAAGAAAGGTTTAGTGTAAATAAATGTTGAATGAATTAAATTCTGGAAAGAAAA
Organism: Propithecus coquereli; assembly: GCF_000956105.1. Lineage (NCBI taxonomy): Eukaryota > Metazoa > Chordata > Mammalia > Primates > Indriidae > Propithecus > Propithecus coquereli. Next base: position 6,351,043 of record NW_012138080.1, read on the forward strand.
AAAAACAACTGGGCATGCCTAATTATATATCCCAGGGAAATGAATGCATGTGTTCAAATAGAGACATGTACAAGATTCTTTAAAACAGCTTTATTCGTAATAACCAAAAAGTAGAAACATCCAAGTATCTCTCAGTAGTATAATAGAATGGATAAATGAATTGTGGTCTACTCAAATGGAGGAATACTGCACAGCAATGAAAAGGAATGAATGACTGGTACACTCATTAACATGGATGAATCTCATAGACATTGGGTTGCACCAAAGAAGTCGGACACAAAGTAGAATGTGGCAGACACATCCTACAGTGACCCCTGACAAAACATACCCTTACATAATCCCCTCCCTTAGATTGCAGGCAGAGCCTGTGACTTGTTTCTAACAAGTAGAATATAGCAAAGGTGCTAGGATGTCACGTCCTTGATTAGGTTATGTTGCATGTCACAAGTGATGGGACACCACTCTCATGATTATGCTACTTTATGTAAACGAGAGAGAGAGGGACTCCCTCAGTCCACCAAGTAAGCTGTCAGGTTATGAGAGAGCCTGTGAGGAGCCACGTGGCCAGGAGCTACAGGTGTCCTCTAAGAGCTGAGGGTGGCCTTTGGCCTACAGCCAGCAAGAAACCAGGGCCTAAGTCATACAACCACAAGGAGCTGAATTCTGCCAATAACCTGAATGAGCTTGGAAGCAGATTCTTCCCAGGCAAGTCCAGCCAACACCTTGATTGCAGCTTGTAACATCCTGAGCAGAGGACTCAGCTAAGCTGTACCCTGACTCCTGACCCACAGGAAACTTGAGATAAGAATGTGTGCTGTTGTAAGCCACTAAGTTTGTGATTATTTTTAACACCACAATGGAAAATCAATACAGAGAACAAAATGTATGATTCCATTTATATGAAGTTCAAGAACAGGAAAAGCTAATCAATGGTGATAGAAATCAGAACAGTGGTTATATCTAGGGTGAAGGAGAGATTATTAACCAGCAAGGAGCATGGGTTACTTTCTAGGATGCTGAACATGTTCTATATATTGATCTGGGTGGTTGTTACATGGGCATATACATATGTGAAACCTCACTGAGCTGTACACATAAAAGTAACATACTTTAAACACTGCGATGGTTAGTTTTAGGTGTCAACTTGACAGGATAGAAGGTTGCCTAGATGGATGGTGAAGCACTTCTGGGTGTGTGTATGAGGGTGTTTCCAGAGGAGATTGGAGTGAGTTGGTAGACTGGGTGGGAAAGGTCTGCCCTCCATGTGGGCAGGCACCATGCAATCAGCTGGGGGCCTGGATGGAACCAAAAGGTGGAAGAAAGGTGTACTCTTGTTCTCTGTTCCAGGGTGGGACACCCTTCTTCTCTTGCCCTTGGACATCTGAACTTCAGGTTCTTTGGCCTTTGAACTCTGGGGCTTGTACCAACGGCCCTCTGGGTTCTCGAGCCTTTAGCTTCAGACTGAGGGTTATAACATCAGCTTCCTTGGTGGTGAGGCCTTTGGATGTGTACTGAGCCATGCTTCTGGTATCCTTGGTTCTCCAGCTTGCAAACAGCATATCCTGGGACTTCTCAGCTCCCATAATGTGAGTCAGTTCCCCTAATTAATCCCGTCTCATGTATCTCTCTCTCTGTGTATCCTACTGGTTCTTTCTCTCTGGAGAATCTTGATTAATACAAACTCTTTACTGTATATATCATATATCACAACTTAAAAGTTTAAAAAATGATAATTAGAAAGCTAGGAGACAGAGAGGATTCTGAAGGAGAATCCCTTGTTCATCTTCTCATCAGTCTTGCATCCAGGTGAACCTCCAGCAAAGAATGTGTGGAGGGTCTCAGAATTGGGGTCCTAGTACATTCCCTTGGCCTTCCCTGGGCTGAGGTGCACTTCCCTGCTCCCTCTCCAGCTACAAAATGAGGCCACTGGCACAATTCTATGCAGAGCTGAGGATTTTAAAGTAGGCTCATGGTATTTGTTAATTTGATGATCATGAACTAGTCCTTCATACCCAGGATGGCCAAGACATGGTGTCCTTTTGGATAAGGCTCACTTGTAAATGTTTCCCTCTGGAAGCTTGGTGCTCCAGAATGTCACTTAGCTAGTGAGTGGGCTAGCTGGGCAGCATCTGCATCACAAGGGGGCTTTATTGTTCTCCGCTGTCCTTGCATCTGTGAGCCGTTGTGTATCATCTATACTCTCGGGTATTCACCTATTTGGGGATTCTGGAAGGTCTCCAGTTATCCCCGGGCCTCTTGAAGTCAATCCATCAGACAGGAACTTTCATGGCCCAATCCCACCCTCCCAAGCCCCAGCAGAGCTCCCTCTTGTGTCTCTGCTGGAGTCTCCTGCCTGCTCTGCTCCTGGCACAACCTAGTCAGCGTGTTCTCTGCTGGGTCCTCTGCTCACGGTCTAGCTTTGCCTTGTGCTCTCGTTAAGTGAGTGCCGAGGAAGTGCTGCTGTTTCTCAGCACTTTTTCAAGATATTTATTCATTTTAGGTTTTCCCTCCTGCTTTCTCTGAAGGGTTAAATCCTCTCGCTCTCACGGGGGATGGGGTTGGCAGTAAGGATGACTAATGGGAATATCAGCTCAGCTACCTGGATAAGGGTGACTCTAACCTTCCTGATTCCCAGGTGAGGGATGCGAGGAAAGGGAAGAGATACAAACTCACCCCACACCCTATGCCACTGCCGTGGTCACAGCACTTCACCCTAGAGGTGTCTGCCCAAATCTCTCAAACCACTCAGCGCCTTGGGAAAGAATCTCAGCCCTGTGATTCCCACAGTTCGTCCTTGTCTCTGTCCCAACATCAGAGAGACATAGAGCTACTGTGAAGCCAGTGCTGCTTAAGATCCAGGGCTCTCCTTGCACTGGCCCCTCCATGGCCCCGGAAGGGCTCTAACAAATGGCTTCACATGACAATATATATTATATTATATAATATATAATAATATTACATTATATTATAGTCTGCTCGGGCTGCCATAACAAAGTACCACAGGCTAGGTAGCTTAAACAATAGATTTATTTCTCATAGTTCTGGAGGCTGGGAAGTCCAAGGTCAAGGGGCTGGTAGATTTGGTTGCTGGTGAGGCCTCTCATCATGGCTTGCAGATGGTCACCTTATTACGGTGTCCTCATATAGTTGAGAGTGAGCATCTCTCTCTCTTCCTGTTCCAATAAAGCCACTAATCCCATCATGTGAGCCACACACTCTTGACCTCATCTAACCCTAATTAACCTCCCAAAGGCCCCATCTCAAACACCATCACACTGGGGGTTAGGGCTTCAACATACGGATTTTGGAGAGATATAATTCAGTCTACAGCATATTATATACATATGTAGTTTTCTATATAATATATATGTACAAGTCCCACTAGTTCCCCCTGCAATATATTATGTAGAAAATATACCTACATACATATACATACAGCAATAGGCTAAGACTACAGCTTCTTTCCGCTTTCCTTACCTCCCTATCATGCTTCCCCTCAGGTCAGGCATTCCTGGAGTGATCGTGGGCATTTTGGGGATTCAGCTAAGGGGAAGTTGAGTCAGGGATACATTTGGTACAGGCTTAGGGGAATGTTTGCGGTCACTTCCACACAGGTCAGCAATGGCTAGCTGTCCTGTGGTAGGAATGACTTTGACAACCCACGCTGGGAACTGCCCCAGTGTCCCGTGAAGGCACAGAGGCGGTGTTGTCTATGAATGTGACCTGTGGCAGCCAGCACTAGAACCACTCAGGTAATGGAGAAAAAACAAGGATTAAAATGAGCGAAGCCCAAAGCTAGTATATGAAAACATTCTTCCCACTCTCACAGCTCAGATATGAAAGAAACTTGATTGACATTTGGCTAGATTAGACTGCAATCCTTAAAGTGCACAGCACGGTACCAATAATGAGTTGTGAAGCTGAAGGAAACTTTAAACCATCAATAGCTTAGAAAAACAAATTTCAGACACTTTAGAGTGAAGACTGAATTATCTTTTCTTCTCCCCCCAAAAAATGATGATACAAAATTGTTCACACGTGAAGAGAAAAAGTGTATGCAGCCCAAAGTTATTGGGGAAAAGTATTATGAAGGTGTATTGGGCAACAAATCAGTTAAAACATTATGTTATTTTTCTGGATTCTATATTTATGACATTTTTCATAACATATGTAGTTTACTGTGATTTCTTTCATCATCATTCTAAATAAAAATTCAGTTTTATTCTTAATTCTTGATAGTAATTTAATATTCTTTTTCTTAAAAAGGACCTTCCTAAATTATATAAGCTTCATGCCCCTCAAAATTGGGCTCCACCTTGAAGTAGAGGCCACTTGCCTCCCCCACCCATTCCTCTCTCTCCCCCACCTGTCCTCCTTGCATCTACAGAGGAATCCTCACGGAATCCCTGAGTGGCTCCAGGCATTTGAGTTAGAAAGTCTTCCAATCAGAGTGTGGGTGCTGAATGGACTGTTAGCACTTAATTGGTTCAACCCACCTCCATTTTTATAGATGAGGAAACTGAGACCAGAGAGGTAAAGTGATTTGTGCAAGGTCACACAGCAAGTCAGTGGCAGAACTTGAACACAGAACCCTGACTCCTAGTCCAGGGCTCTTTACACCATTGCTTGTAGCCTGTCTTTGGTTATACCAGTGGTTTGCAAGCTTCGTTATTAATACTCAAGCTTGCTAAAAACAGTTTCCTGTGGTGTGCAGGTCCTCAGGCACAACTCTGCATGGGGTTCCCTGAGACGTGGATGCCTAGGTCCTCTGTGAGAGCCTTCAAGCCCCCAGGTGCATCAAAATTACCTGGTTATTTGAAAAGCAGATCTCTGGGCCCTCCCCCAGAGACTGTGATCCATTAGAGCTGGGTCTGGAAATCTGAGTTTTTAAAATCCTCTCCCAGTGAAGCTAAGGCAGAAGGTGGATGAGCCTAGCCCACTTAACCCACCCTTCTTACTCTTCAAATCCTATGTCTTCTCCCTCCTCCCCCTTCCACCCACCCTCACTTCCCATTACAATGCAGGAGGGGGGGAGGGAGTGGCCGCACCAGGGATCCTCACGGCTGGCTCACCAGAGGCTTCCCCCCGGGCCTGAGGAGCCCCTCGGGGAGGGGGGGAGGGAGTGGCAGACACCAGCTCTCTTCCTAGCTTCCCACTGTCCTACCTACCTCCAAATAGACACACATCATACTGTAGTTTTTTTCCCTAACACATTATGTTTATAAGCTATTTAGAAGGATAAATACACTGTGAGCTCCAAGGATTTTCTAGAGTCTAAATAACAAACAGACTACAGGTCCCATGCCGGGATTATTGGAAAATCATTCCTGGTAGATTTCCTAGATGCTTACTAGTCCTCCACATGAAATGTAAAACCTGGACCTGTCACATCCAGTTTCACTAATGACCATGGGGATGACCACAGAGCAAAGCAGAGAGTACAGGTGTGATTAATTTTGACTAAGGGCTTTAACACCATCTTGATGCTAACTAGCAGTGATCTGACCTGTCGGCTCCAAATGTCTGGAGCCTTGTGAGATTTGGCAACCAGGAGAGGACACACACTCTTAACTTTTAAACAAAGTAGCTGCCATTTGAGGCCTTAACCATCATGGTCCCTGAATCTTATCATTCCTATTAGCCTGTTAGGAGAGGATGGCTTTTGCCTGGCCCCAGGTGTAGTGAGACAATGTATGTGAAACAGCAAATTCCTAGGAGCTATATAAATGTAATATTTCTACTCACTGTTTTTACAAGGCCCAGATCTGGAAGTCCTCAAAGGGTGTTCTTGAGTCGAGAGTCATCAGCCAGTGTTCCCCTGGAGCACATAAACATGGACATGACTAATAATCGGCCCAAAAGAATTTCTCGTGGCACTACAATTCTATTTTTATAAGAGCTATAAGGATGATTATTAATGGCAATGCTTCTTGTCATTAATAAACAAGTTTCCCGTGGTATGTAGGTCTTCAGGTACAACTCTGCATGGGGTTCCCCAGACAGGGGTGCCTGGGGCCTCTGGCAGAGCCTCCCAAAGGCCTCCCCCAAAGCCCAAACCAGCCAGGCTTCTTTTGTTACAAAAAGTTTGCCATCCTAAAAGCCTGTTTATTTTCTATTCTGTAATCTTTCTGCTTCCTCTATGTTCAGTGTCCCAAAACTCAATTCAAAAGAGGAGCCAAAGGCTACTCATTTCTCTAAATGGACTTGCATTTATTGCTCCAAAAAGAAATTTCATCCCTACCTCTCACGAGCATGGTGGCCCTGATGCTAGAGGAAATAGCTAAATAGTAGCTTGCCCCTGTTGGTTTAGAAAATTCTTTTCTCTATTTTGAGGATAAAAATAAAGATAACTCAGACAGATCTGTGATTCTGTCTTGGCAGAGAGTTTCAGAATCTGGGAACCAGAATCCACTGGATGAACATTCATAGGCTTAATTTCAGAATCTCAGATGACAGAAACATTCTCGCTGACTGCAAGGGAGGAAAAGAATGCTTGGCTAGTTTTGATTTTTTTAAATTCACACCCTTAAAACAATAGTGAGGACCATCTCTTGATTGTCTGTCTTCATAACAAAACGTATTCTCGAACTGCCTCCACAATAAGCTGAAGTTCTGTCATTGAAAAAAGTATTTAATAAAGTATCAATAAACCACTGTTGATATGCAAAGAATTATGCTAAGTACTTTGGTACCACAAAAATAAACAGGACGCTATTTCCATCAGGAGGACCCGACACGAACACTACTAAATAGAGGTAGAATATGAGAAGTACCACAAAATAGGGACAAACAGAGCTATAGGATTTCAGATGCAAGAGATTACTTCTGGCCGAAGGGAATCCGTGAAGAGGGCAAAGGAGCGACACTTGAGCTGGGTCCTTCTGCGAGTGCCCAGTCTCGCTACTGATCTGCGTGTGTTTCTCCAGTTACCCACGCAATAAAGTTTTCCTGCCAGTGGAGCTCATGGTATGACATGTGTTAGTTTTCTACTGCCATGTAACACATTACCAGAGACTTGGCTACTTAAAACGCATACATTTATTATCTCGTAGTTTCTATGGGTCAGGAGCCTGGGCAGAGAGTAGCTGGGTGCTCTGCTCAGGGACCACAAAGCTGAAATCAAGATGTCAGCCAGGCTGTGTTCTTCCCTGGAGTTCTTCCAAGTCCGTACAGGCTGTTGGCAGAATTTATTTCCTTGCAGTTGTAGAAGTGAGGTCCCTGTTTTCTTGCTGGCTGTTGGCCAGGGCTCGCCCTCAGCAACTAGAGGCCACCCGCATGCCCCGGCTGCAGGGCCCTCTCACTGCACAGCTCACTTCCTCAAAGCCAACAGGAGAATGTCTCTCTCTGGGGCCCACCTGAGCGCTCCTTTAAAGAACTTGCCTGATTATGCCAGGCCCGCCCAGGGCAGCTCCCCTTTGATTAACCCAAAGTAACAGGAGAGACCTTCATTACATCTGCAAAGTCCCTTTACCTTTGCCAGATCATGTCACCTAATCACCCCGTAAAATCTCATACCCAGAGTCCCCACACTCAAGAGGAGGAGATGACATGGGGTGTGTACACCAGGAGGAGGAGCCTTAGAGGCCATCTTGGGGCCATTCTACCTGCCACGTGATTTAAGCAAAAGCATAAGCTGTAGCACCCATGCGATGAAACAGTCCCTATTGCAAATTCTATCTCTGTGTATAAATTTAAACCACCAGAACTATAAGAGGCAGAGAAAGGGATGTTGAGTATGGAAGATATGTGGCACATTGTACTTTCAATGTACTGCGTGTTCACCACACTCCATATGTGTACACTACATCACTACAATACAATGCATTGCACACTACGCACACATACACATGCTATTCTTATAAGGTGACACTAAACTCTCCTTCCATTGAGTAGTGGGGTCCCCTCTTGGACTGGGGCTGAACTTTGTAACTGCCTGGCCAGTAGAGTATGCCAGAAATGACATTAATTGACTTCTGAGACTAAGTCATAAAAGTCATAGAAATAACATGCACTTCCACCTTGTCTCTTGAGACACTCACCCTTGGAACCCTGCCTCCATGCTGCGAGCACACCAAGCAGTCACACAGAAAAGCCATATGTAGGTGCTCCAGCTGACAGTCCCAGCTAAGGCCCCAGCCAGGAGCCAGCCTCAAACACCAGATGTGTGAGTGAATGAGCTTCAGATGACTCCACCCCCAGCCTTTGAGCCACCCCAGTAAGTGCGATGTGGAAGCAGAGATGAGCTGTCCCTTTTGAGCCCTTCCCAAATTGCAGATTCATGAACAAAATAACAAAATCAATGATTGTTATTCCAAGCCACTTAGCTTGGAGTGGTTTGTTAAGCAGCTATACATGACTGGAACGGATGTGGAATGGCAAGCTGGACCCTGGCAGCTCTGCACTTCTCCAGAAACAAGAGGAAACCCTCCTCCCAAACCCCAGAAGGTGAAAGCAGGTAAAAGACGCCGAGGCCCAGCATTCTAACAATTGCACAGCATTCTAATCTCCCCTGCTGTAATCCGACTGCCTCCTCTGAGCAGTGATTAAGAACCTGGGCTACTGCCAGGAAGGAGCTTGACTCACTGTTCAGAGGCAAACAAGAAAGGAAGGGGCCTGGGGAGATGAGAGGAGAGCAATAGAACTAGAGGAGGAGATGCAGAAGAAAGAAGAAGTTGACTTTAAATTGGAGTCTGAAATGCAAAGGCACGTGTAAATGGAGAATGCTAGAGAAGACAGAGATTTTAGCGAACAGTATCCCCTACACACACGTACACAGACGGCTGCCAGTAAGGGACAGCCCAGCCTCTCCTGCTGTTGCCCTCTCAGGTTCTGGAAGAGGAATCTGGCTTCCAAATAGATGCTGGGTTTCCCATTGCCATGCCACGTCCCTGGTTCTCTACAAAGCATATAATTCCAGCTGTTTGGCTGCATCTCAAGAGGTGCTGGAATGTAAAGTGCTTTTCACATGTGTTCCTGCTTACTTGGCTGGGTATGGGAGAGAGGATTTCTGAGGAAATCTAGCATGCCTGGGGCATGGGGCAAATTGGAACAGCAAGAGCAAATAGTGTACTATGCACCATGCAGACACACACTACACACACTGCACAGTACACACCTGTGCCATACACACTACACATACAACAGATACACACTGCACACACGTACACAGTCGCTGTAGGGGTGAGGGGAAGCTTCCCCTTTCCCCCAAAAGTTCGCTGAAAGATCAACTCACAGTTAACGCAGATTAATAAGAGAAAAGTTTACGTACCATGCACACGGGGAGAATCACAGAATAATCACCCAATATCCCAGTGAAGTTCAGATATTTTTACACCTGTCCTTTTGGAGGGGAGGGGGAGATGAGGAGTACAGGTAATTCTGTTTAGGGGGAACAAATGGTGCTAGGGAGGATAAATGGACAGGGGAAACAGATTGACTTGTAAATGATTCTCTTTGCAAATTAAATTAACCTGACCAAATTAAATTAACCTGAGAAACAGGTATTATATTTAAATGATTTGGGCCAGGTCTGGTTGCATTCTTGATCTTTTCTGCAATATGTTGAGATAATAGGGAGAGGAAGGGAAGTCAATTGCCCCTTTGATCTTTTGATCGGTCAGTCCAGTTTATGCAGGTAGAAGGGAAAGCCCCCCTCCAGTGCCTTTTGACATTGAATGGCCTTTAATTCAAAATATTCTTTATAACAAGGAGCCACATTTTGGGGTGAAATTTCCTGAGCTCCTTCACAGCTAATCTTCAGAAAGATGAATCTAGCATTAGAAAGGGTTTAACTTAAACACTTGTAAAGATGTAAGGAAAATTACAAATCCCAGAATTATAATGTTTTTCAATCATTCAGTCCATTTTCTCCATTTTACAGACAAAGAAGTTGGGGTTTAGCTGAGAGTAGGAGCATGTGTTTCATTCCCAGGCTGGAGCTATTTTCTCACATCTCAATTCCTCTCCCAGAGTTTTAGAAACACCCATGTTGATTGGGACTTCAGCAGTTGTCACTCACTCACACATACACATTCCCTTCCCTGTCTGTGCAACTGTTGTTTTTGACTGAACTCTAAAAAAATAATAATAACATGAAAGAAACAAAAGGATGTGTTGCTCTTTCTCATTATCCATGCACAAAGCCATCGGCTTCCTTTGCTCCAACATTTACAAGCTCATCATTTATTAATTGGAGCACCAAATCCAGACCTGGAAACCCCCAGGATGAGGGTCTATAGTGACTGAGAGCCAGAGCAAGGGGAAGAAATGTGGACACAACCAAGCCTCTCTTGTCACCGAGGCATCCCTCACTTCCCCACACTCAGAGGTCACCCTTGCTTTTGGTGCCCAAAAGACCCGGTCTGAGCCCTCAAACCATAGACTCTGGGAGGCTGGCCTTTTGCATCTTCTCCCCAGGGCTCCCTCAGACTCCTTAGAAATGTAGTCCCATGGGTCTTGCTGCCCAGGAGTCGGCTGGTCACTTAGCATTTCATAACTGGCCTCTCCTGCAACAGAGTCCACCCTGAGCTCATTTGGACAAGGCACGTCCCCACCCACTCAACTGAGATTGCTTCTGAATCTTGGGGCTCAGTGAGAGAAAAAACCAACTCCTCCTCACCCTTATCTCCCAGGGCTTCAGGCTGCTTCAAGTCAGATTAATCATCTTCTGCAGCTCTGCAGCTCTGCCCACCATGAGGAACCTTCCGCACCTGTAGCCAGGAAGGGTTCCCTACAGTCCAGCCCCACCCCTGCTCCTCTCCTGGGTCTTCCCTCCCACATCACCCCATCTTGGGGCCAAGGACCATCTGTTGCGGAGGGGCTTGCAAGTGCCCTGGGCTGTTGCTGAGGGTTGGAGCAGTCCGTTAAGGGGTGATGCGGATGGGCTCAGCACAGCTACCACTCATGGGAAGGTGTCTTTTCTGCGGTTTGTGGAAGAACTGCCATGTGGCTCCTCTGCCTGGTATGCAAGTTACGTTCTCAGTCAGCTGGCGTGGGATGGCCCTGGGGTTGGCGGGGCCTCCTCATAGCTAGCTCCCCCCAGCTCTTTCCTCTCCTGTACAGGAGACCCCTGAGCAGTCTCCTTGGGGTGTAGCAGGTAGATATGATGGTGTCCCTCTCTCATCACATTGCTGTCTTTGCTGTGGCGTAAACTGCATGCCCAGGAGCCCACAGAACTCCATCTTTTGATTTGCAAACACCTGGTTTGGAAGCGTTTAAAAGAACTCCATACTTGTATTTTTTCTCTTTGTATTCTCACTATAACAAGCCCATTAAAGGAAGGATCCAGAATGCAGGGGAAGAAAAGAACACCACAAAGATTAATATTTTAAGACCTCCTTTCTTTGCACATTTTAACGAAGAGCTCTTCAGAGATTCATTGTTCTAATTTTGGAGTCCAATCTCAGAACACCCATATACCCTTCTTAATGATGACTTAAAACTTGAGAAACCAGGAGGTAGGAAACCCGACCAAGGCCAGCTATGAGAATGAAATCAGATAACAACATCAACGTGCCTGGCACAGAGTAGAATCTAAACCTCTCTGCACCTCATTTTGTGCATTTGCAAAATGTAGATAACCATTAAGTACAGAGGTTAATTTCATGTGGAAATTTCATGCCTTACACAGAGTAGATGTTCAATAAATACTTGTTAAACTTTAAAACACTTTCTTTTTGCAGGATTCTGAATTATGTCCAGTAGTGTCTACTGGTTCTGATCGATGATTACAAGAGCAGCACAGTAATTTCTTGGAGTTTATCTAATATACATACAAACTTTTCCCTGGGGGGCTTAGTATCAGCCTTCCCATCAAGTACTTGATTTTATTCTTTACATTTTTTTTCTCTTTCAGTCTGTAAAGGCAGAAGCATTGGCTCCAGAATTTCTAGATAGGAGGTGTCAACTAGATTAAAAAGAACATTAGTTCATGAGACTTGAAGTTGTTCCATAAAATACAGCTGCTATAAACATTCATGTGCAGGTTTTCATAAGTCTTGATTTCTCTGGGATAAATGCCCAGGGCTAAAATTGCTGGGTTGTATGGAAGTTACATGTTTAGTTTTTGAAGAAATAGCCGAACTGTTCTCCAGAGTGACTGTACCACCTGACCTTCCCACCTGTGATGTGTGAGGAATCCAGTTTCTTTGCATCCTGACCAGCATTTGGTGGTGGTGATACTATTTTTTATTTTAGCCATTCTGATAGGTGTGTGGTGACATCCATTGTGGTTGTTATTTGCATTTCCTAGAGGCTAATGCTTATTTGCCATTTGTATGTCTTCTTTGATGAAATGTCCTGTCATGTCTTTTACCCATTTTATAATCAGAATTTTGGGGTTTTTACTGTTGAGTTTCAAGAGTTCTTTATATATTCTAGATACTAGTCCTTTGTCAGATATGTGGTTTGCAAATATATTCTCCCATTCAATAATTTGTCTTTTCATCCTCTTAATAGGGCCTTTTATAGAACAAAAATTTTTAACTTTGAGGAAATTCTGTTTATCAATTTTTACTTTTATGTATGTGCTTTTGTTGTCAAATCTAAGAACTCTCTGCCTAATCCCAGATCCTGTTGATTTTCTCCTTTTTCTTTCTAAAAGTTTCAGTTTTACATTTTACATTTAAATCTGTGATTCATTTTGAGTTAACTTTTGTATAATAAATGCAACTTAGGTGGAGGGTCAGTCCATTTCATTCCAGGTGTCAGATTTATGTGTGTAGAGTTGTTCATAGTGTTCCCTTATTATCCTTTTGGTGCCTCCAGGGTCTGTAGTGATGTCCCATTTCATTCCTGATATTGGTAACGTGCACCTTCTCTTTCTTTTTTCTTTGTCAGTCTTGATAGAGGCTTGTCAATTTTATTGATCCTTTTAAAGAAACAGCTTTTGTTGCACTGATTTTCTCTGTTGCCTTTCTGTTTCTATTATTATTGATTTCCGCTCTTATCTTTACCATTTTATTCCTTGTGCTTGCTTTGTGTTTATTTTACTCTTCTTTCCCTAGATTCTGGTGGTGTGAGCTTAGATTATGTATGTGAGACTTTTCCTCTCTCTAATGTATGTATTAAATTTCCATCTCAGCACTTCTGTAGCTGTGTCCCACAAATTTCGATATGTTGTATTTTCATTTTCATTTAGTTCAATGTATTCTTTCTTCCCCTTGAGATTTTCACTTTGACTTTGTTTCTAAGTGTTCAAAAATTTTCTTTTCAGTTATTTATTTTTAGTTTTATTCCATTGTGTTTAGAGAGCACATTCTCTATGATTTAATTATTTTAAATTTGTTGAGGTTTGTTTTATGGCCCAGGATATCATCTACATTGGCATGTGATGCACATATACTTAAAAAAAATGTATATTCTACTGTGTTGCATGGAGTGTTCTATGAACATTGACTAAATCCTGTTGGTTGATGGTATTGAGTTCTTTCATATCCTTGGCGATTTTCTGTTCAGCAGTTGTATCGAGTGCTGAAAGAGGGATGTTGAATTCTCCAACTATAATTGTAGATTTGTCTATTCAGTTCTATCAGTTTTTGCTTCACATATTTTTCAGCTCTGTTGTTTTGTCACATACACATTTAGGATGCTATGTCTTCTTGGTGGATTGACTCTTTTTTTATTATGCAATATTCCTCTCTGTCTCTGGTAATTTTCTTTCCTCTGAAGTCTACTATCTAATATCAATATAGTCAATCCTGCTTTCCTTTGTTTAACATTTGCATGATATATTTTTTTCCCATCCTTTTATGTTCACCCTACATCATTTTATTTCAAGTAAGCTTCTTTTAGACAGCATATAGTTGGGTGATGTTTTCAATCCATGCTGGCAATCTCTGTCTTTTAATTGGTGTATTTGGACAACTTATGTTTAATGTAATTATTGATACTTTAGGGCTTACATCTATCTTTTTTTTATTTTTCTCTCTGTCATTTCTTTGTTTTTTCTCTCCCTTTTATGGGTTACTTGAACACTTTTCAGAATTCTATTTTTATTTGTCTATAGTATTTTTTAGTGTATCTCTTTGTATAGCTTTTATAGTGGTTGTTCTAAGTATTACATTATGTATACATAACTTATTACAGTCTACTAGTATCATCATTTCACTAGTTCAAGTGAATTATAGAAATTTTACCTCCCTTTACATCCCTTTACCCTCCCACATTTATAATATGATTGTCATAAATATACATACATTTTAAAATCACATAATACAATGTTATTATTTTTGATTCAACCATCAAACATAATTTAGAAAACTCAAGATGAGAAGGAAGGTCTATTGTATTTACTCATATTTTTATTTACAGTGTTCTTCCTTCCTTCCTGATGTTCTAAGTTTCCTTTTTTTATTGTTTTCTTTCTGTTTAAAGAACTTTCTTTAGCCATTCTTTTAGGGTAGTTCTGTTGGTGACAAATTCCCTGAGTTTTCCTTCATCTGAGAATATCTTGATTTTCCTTTCTCTCCTGAAAGATATTTTTGCATTATACTGAGTTGATGGTTCTTTTCTTTCAGTGCTTGAAAAATGTTGTGCCACTTCCTTCTAGCCCCCATGATTTCTGATAAGAAGCCTTCTGTCATCTAATTGTCTTTCTCCTTTAGGTAAAATATGATTTCTCTCTGGCTGCCTTCACGATTTTTTCAGTCATTAGTTTTCAGAAGCTTAACTATGATTGTGATTATGTGATTTTTTTTTGGATGTATTCTGTTTGGGGTTCACTCAGCTTCTTGAATCTGTAGGCTTATACCTCTTGTCAAATTTAACAAGTGTTCAACCATTATTTTTTCAAGTACTTTTTAGCTCTGCCCTCTTCTTCCAGGGCTCTGTTGATATAATTGTTAGATCTTTTGTTTTAGACCCACAGTTCTCTGAGAGACTGTGTTTATTTTAATTCCAGTCTATTTTTCTCTCTGTTGTTCAGATTAATTTCTATTGTTCTCTCTTCCACATTACTGATTATTTCCTCTGACTCCTTCATTCTGCTATCTCCTCCATTCTGACTTTCACTAAGCTTTTCTTTACATTTTGTATTTTTTAATTCATTTAGTTCTTTTTATGCTTCTATTTCTTCTATTTATTTTCTGAGACTATCTATTTCTTTGCTGAGATTTTCTAATTTTTTTCATTTGTTTCAAGTGTGTTCCTAATTGCTGCTATTGCTTTTATCATGGCTACTTAAACCTTTGTCAGATAATTCTAACATTACTGTCATCTTGGTGTTAGCCTGTATGAATTGCCTTTTCATTCAGTTTGAGATCTTCCTGGTTCTTGGTACAATGAGTGATTTTGATTGAAGCCTGGATATGTTCATATTATGAGACTCTGGACCTTATTAGAAACTGGTTCTGCTGACTTTTTCTGATACCGCTGTCACAGGTGAAAGGGAGGAATGTCACCTTATTATTCCTAGGTGGAGGGAGAAGTCCAGGTTCCCCACTCAGCCAACAAAAGGGGAGGGTCTTTGTTATTGCTGGACAGGAGTGGAAATTCTAACTCCTCATATTGTCATCTGACACTATGGTGGGGATGGCCTTGTTGCTGCTGAGTGATGGTGAAAGTCCTGATGTTACTAGACCTCCTCTGACACCACCCCAGCAAGGAGGGGGAGGGAATAGAATACTGCTGGGAGGGAATAGAAGTCTACCCAAGGTCACATAGCTAGTCGGTTGTGGAGTTGGGACTCAGGCCCAGGTATCTTTGTGTCCAGAGCCCAATCATAATGCTATAAGCTGTGATTATAACTATATACAAATATTTGTATATATATCCAAAGACTGGAGAGTTATAGGGACATGAGAATAAGAAAGAGTGATGAAATATGACCACCTTTCTGATTTAAAAAATATTTTAAAGTACTTCTGCCTCCAGGAAGATGAAGTAGGCACATTTTTCTCTATTCCTCCTTCTAGTTACAACTAAAAACCTTGGATATTATATATAAAACAAACGTAAGAAAACTCTGAAGGGTGGGGAGAAGAAGGCAGATAGGTTAGAAACCTCAGGACCTGCAGAACAACACAGTGGTAAATTCCCTAGTTTTTGCTTAATCTCCACAAGCCTAAATTTCCTCATCTATCAAATGTGGATACTAATAGTACCTCAAGAGGCTGTTGAGAGGATTCAGTGAAATAATGAATGTTGAATACTTGGTACAGGGCTTGCCCTGTAGGAAGTACTTAATGTTAGAACCATCTTTGTTCTTAGCTGTCATATGCAATTGTGGGTCCAAACACTGGCTTCTAAGGCAAGAAAATCCCTGTTTCTAGTGAATCGTTTTCACTCTAAGTTCAGCATTTCAATCTGGAGTGATTCCATTAACATCTGTGAGGTTGTAGATTTTGAAGCTTCTTTCTGAAGCTTGTGTTTTCCAATCATTCTAAAATGACAGTCCATAGCTCCATCAGAATGGTCTGGAGTCCTTGTTACAAATACAAATTTCCAGGACTCACCCCAACCTCCTGAATCAGAAAGTCTGGGGTAGACTCACTATAATCCTTTTCCTTCTTAACATTCCTGGACTGCTCCCATTTGCTTATCCTTTTGCTTTCTTACTAAATTCTGAGATTTGAAATGCTTTTTATTTGCTTTTGAGATTCTGGCATCATAAAACTATCTTTGGGCAAGGAATAAATTCTAACATTCAGATTCCTAAAGAAGATCAAATAATTGCATTAAGATAATGTTTTGTTTCAATTTGAAGACTGAATTCTGTAAATTCAATAGCTTTCAATAACATTCAAAGATGAATGAAGTGAGACCTCAGATTCATATCTTGCATCTATTTGTGAAGTCTCATATCACTAGCCACTCTAAAATATCTTAATGCCAAAATATCTGTGCTGAATATTTTCCATGTTATCTTTCCAGATCCACTTTTGCACCAATATTCAGCGTTTCAACCTAGACATGTCCAAGACCAAAGCATCCACTTCCCTCAAAATCCTGCCTTGCCTCCTAATCTTTAACTTCCTTCAGCGATACTATCATTCTCCCCAGTAACCCAGGCAAAAACCACTTGAATTTCTCCCTGTTCTTTTCTACCCCCACATTCAACCACTCACCAAGGCATGTAGATTCTTGTCTCACTTTGTCTATTGTATCCTTCTCATCTTCTCCATTCTCACTGCCTTGCTCCAAGTTCAGTCTCGTTAACTTTCAAATGGACTATTGCAGTCCTCAGAAATTAGCTTGGACTCATAAATTCCCACATAAGCTTTTGCATCAGAATCACACACACACTCTCTCTCTCTCTCTCTCTCTCTCTCTCTCTCTCTCTCTCTCTCTCTCCCCCTCCCCCTCTCTCTCTCTCTCAGGCCCAACCCACGCCTACTGAATCAGAACCTTCAGAAGTACAATGGAGTCTCCAGGTGAATCTGATGTGAAGCCAGGTTCAGGAGATCCTGACCTTGTGGTTCCTTGCCTCTCTGGTTTTTATTTCAAACACCCTCCTCCCCGAATTTTAATCTAGGTTGTACATTGTTTTCAGATAAATCTTTCTAAAACATCTGCTTACATTACTCTTTTCAAAGACCCCCAGTGGCTCCCCACAGCCCCCACAGAACCTTCTAAAGCATATACCTGCTAACAGGTATTATCCAGGCAGGAGTCCTAGATTAAGTTTAACCAGTTCCTTTAATGCAGAACTTCTCAGCCTTTAATATGCAATTACACAGTGTGAATTCTCAAGAGGGAGGGATATAGCACGTGTAGTTCCCAAACTTATCTGACCATAGAACCTTCTTTTGTGAAACACATTATTGCCCTGAGGCTCTGAGAAGACCTTTGGGAAAGGGTAGCCCACAGGATAAATTTCAAATTTCTGAACCTGGCCCAAGGCACCCTGTAGTTAGACCCCAATCTGCTCTTCCAGCCTTGTCCCAAACATCTAACTCACTCAGATGAAACTATTCATGTTCTATCAACACTTCTTGTTCTTTTTCTGTTGAGGTGGTAAGGGCTTTATCAGGAAAGTCCACCAGGAATCCACCACTCTGGATTCTTGTCCTCTCAATATACAGGCCTATTTCTATTTACCAAACTAAAATGCAAGTGTGCATTATTTAGACTAGAGCCTTAACTTTTTTGAAAAGCTGGGTTTTCCCTCTATGCTAAAGAATGATATCAATGACAGATGTGCCCACCCATTCACCTACGTATCCACAGATGCATGCACACTAAATCAGCTGGATCATTTGGTGTTGCAGAGTAAGAAATTGTTTTTTGTTTTTGATGTTCTTATTTGTTTACTAAAGAAATTTATAAGCTTGGATTGTTGGGGCAAGGGGGAGAGGAGAGGATGTATGAAATAAATATGGCCAGGAATACACAGACAGACTCCATAAAGTTATCTTCCATGAAATATCTGCAAAGTTGAGGCCATCAGACAAATATCTTCTTGCCTCTTGGGTCACAGTGATCACTGAAAGCAGTGATTAAGAGAGGAGTTTCAGAGTATTCTTTCTTGCTTTAGGTTAAGCAAACCTTCCAGTTATTTGAAAACCAGTCTTCTTCAAACCCTAAATGCAGTTACTTCTTGGGACATTTGAGCCACTCTTGCTTAGAACCAGGGCTCCATAGGTAAGCATCCCACTCTAAGGAAGTCAGGAAACATTTATCAGTGTTTCAGTTGCATGAAACAGAAACCTGGCTACAGTGGCTAAAGCAAGTGGCTTATGTTCCTCACATAAGAAGTCTGGAAGTCAGCTCTCCAGGACTGGCCATCAAATTCCAGAGTTCTACATTTCTGCTCTGCCATCATTAGCACATAACTTCTGCCCTCCTTATGCCCGTGTTCCAGTAAGAAAGAGGAAGAACAAAGAACAATGGCACATGCCAACTTTTTATGGGGAAAACAGTGGCTTTCCTGAGAGCCTCGTCAATTAAACCAATGAAATTTAAGTCTCATTGGCCATAATGATGTTATAGAACTACCCTGAACAGCAAGGAAGTCTGGAGAGTAGAGATTTTTAGGGGACAAATTGCCACTTCCTGTTTACAAGGGGAAAAAGGGAGAATGAACGAATACGAGGAAGTGTTGCTGCAATGGAAGCACCACACTACTACCCCGACAGGCAGAGCACTTGTACTTCTATATGGCTATAACCCCAAAATCAAGCATCTAAGTAAATACACGTGCTCACTTACCTACCTGTATTGTAATGCACATATGTACCTAGCACATCTTTGGGAGTTTCTTCTATCTATAGCATTTAACAAATTGCTTACATAGGGATTACCCAACATTCCTGAGATCATCTAGTTACTGAGCATTTAAAGCCAACTTTCAGCATATAAAATATAAAGCATGATGTGTTCTGAAAATTGCAGTTGTCATAAAAGCTAAAAACACTAATCTGGAAAAACTGCTTTTGCCCAGAGACAAAAATAATGATAGACATTTGAGTGACAAGTTTTGTCTATAATTTAGTGAGTTCCACTCATTCATGCATTTACACACAGCCTGAAAAGAGGGAGGAGTGTGTCCCTCAACTTGCTATTACTGAATCCACTATAGTTTTTTTAGTAGAAATTATTGCAAAAGAGTCCAATGTGAGTTTACTATGTATGAAATGACTTGGACTTAAGAACCTGGACAATCTTCAGACATAACTTTCCTAACAAGGCAGATAAAAGAAACGTGAACAGCAAATAACTGGGCCAGTGAAAACAAACAACTCATTCCTTTTACAAAGGTTCAAGAGAAATAATCATTAAAAATACAATCATTTTCCAAAGACCTTTATTGCAATTTCACGCAAGGCTTTCAAGAGCTTTCCATTCATGTGGTTGTGCTGTGACAGCAAAGCCCAGGGAATTGAGCTGGCATCTTTCTACCCCCAATCCGCCCCACTCCTCCTCCAGCACCCCTCCTCCCCCACCGCCTGCCTGTGACTCAAGCCAGGTAGCTCTTTTCAACACTTGTTAATCTTGTTAAATCTTAAGTACCTCTTGGTTTTATGAGACACATTCACTTTCCCTTCCAGCCCTCATTGACCTTGCTGTCTTTGTGTGGCTTGAATGTCATCGCATGAAAGAAGTGTACAGTGACTTCTAGAACAATACCAGACGGAAGAGTGTGTGTGTGTGGCCTGCATGGCAGGGAAGAGGCACAGGGTGAGGGTCCATACTGGATACCCATTGGATTCATTTTAGATCTATCTATGACCAAATATCTTTTAGAGATTGAATTTTGGTGATTTGGCTATTATGTTTTTGTCTTTGTTTTTTAGAAGAGAAAATGAATTTATCCTGAGGTTGGTTCAGCTGAGTGGAGATGCATCACACGTGGGAGTAGAAAATGTATTTAGTGGGTCCAACCCACTGGACAGGAACTTAGCATTATCTATAGAACTATTAGATTGTGTACCTTATGATCCAGCAATTTCACCCCTGAGTGGTCAGATGCTTTGACTTTTCACAAAGACACGTCTTGATTTTTTTTGTTGAGTATAGCATTCTATGAAACAGTTCATCTTTTGATACTGAATCCAGATCTTGGAAGAGACAAGTATTCTGGAAGCAGAGGTGGCTTTTAAATCCCATGTCCAGGGATTAAATACAAGCACCTCAAAGACTTCAAATAATCACTTTTTTTTCCTTTTTGATTTAGTGGGCACATAATAATTGTACATATTTATGGGATATAGAGTGATATTTCAATTAGGGAAATGCAAATCAAAACCACAATGAAATATCATTTCACCACAGTTAGAATATCATCATAAAGACAAAAAAATAAAAAATGCTGGCAAGGATGCAGAGAAAAAGGAACCCTTATACACTGTTGGTGGGAATTCAATTAGTGTGGCCATTATGGAAAACAGTATGGAGGTTTCTCAAAAAACTAAAAATAGAACTACCATATGATCCACCTTTTTTGTGCTCCCTGGAATAGGGCTTGTTTTCATCAGGTCCCACTAACTGTGCCCGGCTGAGAAGTGACTGCAGAAAGGCAGTTAGTTCAGAATCATCAAAGGGCCAAGAGGGAGCCCTTTGAATCCCATATGGGATTCCCAGATTTCTCCTCTGCCTCCACCATTGCTGCAATCCCTACAGCTAGATGACGACCCTCCACACTTATTCCTGCTTCTGCCTTCATAAGGTCTGCTGGGTTTGGGAAAACATTCCTGAGTGAAATGCTAGAGTTCAGAAATAAGTTATTTATCCCCACCCCAATACAAACTGTTTACTCCAGGAAAGAGCTATGTTCCTCTGAAACCATGCTCGTTTTCGTGGTACTAGAAACATATTGTGCTCCAGATATGCTATGTCTCTGCATTCTCCCAATTTGGTTCAGTGTAATAGATACGTTTGAGTATCTACTCTAAGCAAGATCTGTATTTGGCATCATGAGTTCTCTTGTGGTTGCTCTACATTACTTTTTAAACACCTTGTATTTGCTTTGCTTTATGAATTATTTAGAGTATTGTTATGCTGTGGGCTATAAGGCAAGTTTCTAAAACACCTTTATGTATTACGAAAATGGGCAAATGAATAAAACATGTTAAAATATCCACAGGAGAATGTGATAGAATATATCACAAGGGAAAGAACCTGTTAACATAAGGGTCAACCATGGTGACATAATCAGTTCAGTAACAAGAATAACCTTCATTCAGATCCCAGGTAGAATCCTTTAATCCCCCGGGCTCAGAGGGCACATTGGGTCTGTTGGGAAGTTTATATGTCATGTTGCTGAATTTTATCCCTGCTGACTATTATTGCAAAGAGCACTTACTACCAAGACTTTGTTCCAAACTTTTGGACCACGTTTTTTACACAAATAAAAGTTACGAGGGATTAAAACAGAATTTTTATATTGGGCTCAGCAAGGGGATTTCACCAAACTCCAGAAAAAGAATTCGAAACCAGTTAATCCCACTGGAGCTAAAAGTCTTAAGGATAATGACTCCTATTTACATGAACTCTTCTAGACAAAAACAGAATTGCAAATTAAGGGGAAATGTGTATTCTGCATCATCCAAAATAAAACTTGCTATTCTTGGATTTCTTCCTTCCCTAAACCCAGTCTTTAGAATAAGAAGTCTAATCCCATAATGTAGGAAATGATTTTAAAATGTCTTTAAAAGATTATGTGTGCCTATAATTCCCAGAAAGGGGATGGGGAAATGTTCTACAGCCACTGGGTTTCCTTTCCTCCCCTCTTTAGTCTGAGTCCACACATTTCCATCCGAGGAACACACACACGCCCAGCCACACCCCTAGCTCTGACACCCGCTTCTGCCCTCGCATGTTCACAGTGCTGTACTGTCTTACAGACCGTTCTGAAGAGTGCCCAGCGCTCATGCTGCTCATGCCTGCGAAACTCTTCCTCCTCATCCTTTACCTTCTTCCTCATGACGCTGCCTACTTTTCCCTCAGGTCCTTTTCTCTTCTGTGGCTGGCAGAGCTCAGAAGAGGCCGGCCTCACCCTGCGTTTTACAGCCTTTCTTCCACCTACAAACTCTCTTGTCCTAAACTCCAAAGGGGACCTTTCCTCTTCCCAGGCCATGATAAGAACCCCAGCAGATGCTGTCTTGTTCTGGAATTCAAGCCCAGTCATTGTCTCTTAGCCTCTAGTCTGATTCCTAGATTTTTACAGGCAGGATTTAACATTTTAATGCACTAGACAACCCCAAATTATCACCTTTTGATGTTGTTCTTAATAAATGCATCAGACTAGGCAAACACACACACACACACCCATCTTACAAAAAACTAAATCAAAAACTAAAGCATTAACGTGAGTGTACTTCATAATGTCAAAGTGCAGTGCCAATATTGCTACTGTTATTATTATTATTAGGCTATTCTCAACCCTCTCTATGAAATAATAAGACCGCATAGCTGAGTAAGGAAGAGCTCTGATTCTAGAGCCATATTACCTGGGTCAAATCTCAGCTCTGCTATCTGATCTAGTTTAGGGAGTTACCTAATTTTTCCGTGCCTCAGTTTTCCCCTCTGTAAAATAAGAATAATAAAAGGACCTACATCATAGAGTTGTCATAAGGGTCAAATGCATTAATATTTGAGTAGACAAAGACATGTACTGCCCAGATCCCACTTCAAGGAAAGACTTGCTGCTCAGCTTCAGGGAGTGTGGTCAGCAAACACCTCCAGCTCTCAGCAACCCCAGTCTGTCTCAGCTGCAGAGCTGCCTTGCCCGAGGCCATGCCCTTCTTGGGGAAGGCCACACTTGGTGACTGAGTGAGGTGGGGGCGCGGAGGCCTGGCCATTTTGGCCTGATGCAGGCTACTCTGCCAGACTGGCCGAGGCTTTGCCAAGCCTGCGTTGCAGTTTGACTTCTTCCCGCCTTCTTTCCCTTCCCTTCAAAGGTGCTAATCCCTAATAAGCATCTCACACCCCAAACTCTGTCTCAACTACTGCTTCCAGAGAACTCAGCCTGCAAAGGTATTTGTCAAGTATTTAGAAAAGTACCTGACACCTAGTGAACACTATGTAAGTGCTAATTAAATAAAATTAAGTAGACAATCTGGAAAGGCAGCGCCTTCATTCCTCATCCCTCTTAGAGAAGACGTGAGAGTTACTGTTCAATATCAGGTGACTCTAAAGAGCCGGACAGTCTACCTAATCAAGATAAGGAAACAATAATACCATTAATATAGCTATTATATCGCTATGCTCGTGCTTTGGGATTTTGGGGGGATTATCTTTTTTGTACTTAAGCTTACCAATTTGATTTTTCATTGCTTACAAGGGTATTTTTTGACATTTTAGATTTAGGTTCAACAACTCTGCCTAATGTCTAACATGAACTTATATAGAACCAATATGTTGGCTAGAATCAAGCCTTCTTGATTCTAGTGGGAAGAACACCTTAGTGCAGAGTCAACCTAAGGAGAGTTGTTTTCAGGCTCTGAAACAAGAGGTAAATAAATGGACTCAGAGTCCTCAACAGCTATGAGGTTATATTTCATCTACAGATCTGCGACTATGCAGTATTCGTTCACTCATTCATTCACTCATGCATTCAAACAACAAATTTTCATGCCAATTCTTATAGCTATGAAGAAGAAAGACAAGATCCTGCTCTCAGGGCTCTTACCTTCCAGGGCGGAAAGGCCACACCAAGTAATAAGCAGGACAATTGAAGATGGAGATAAATACTCTGCAGAAGATGAAGATGCAATGAAAAGCCCTGGCTAGGGCCTCTATCAGGGAAAGCCTCTCCCAGGAGGTGATATTTGGGCTGAGAATTTTAGGATGAAAAACCAGAAAGGTGCCTGGAGAAGCATGTTCCAGGCAGGAAGAATAGCAAATGCAAAGACCCTGAGGAATGAGTGTGCTTAGCTGTTGAAAGAATACTGGGGAGGCCAGTTTTGGCTGGAGAGTGGTGAGCAGGGACAGCATTGTGCCAGGTGAAGGTGGAGTGACAGGTCCAGATCTCATAGGGCCTTGAAGGCCACGGAAAGGAATATGGACTTCATTCTAAACACAAAGAGAATCCCCCAAGTCATTTTAAGGAGGGTTGATGTAGTACAATTTACGTTTTTAAAAGACCACACTGACTAAACATGCAAGTTCAACACTGAAGAAGGGAACTGAATTACAATTTACTATAAGATGTGGGTACTCTCCAATTCCTGGGTGATGCTCCATTCTAGCATTGTGCAATAATTACTGAGGGGTGAGCCTGTGGCTGTTTTATGAGCTTCTATTGTAACATTGAGAATGAATAACATTGTAGATTAAAATCATCACTAGGCCTGAAATAACATGCATCCTGCCCATACTCAGCAATTCTGCCCATCCTCTTTTCTCACTAAGCTCATTCCTTCTGGTTTCTATTTATAGCATATCACCTGGCATTAGCTAATCTATCTAAATCATCCAGCACTAACCCTTAGCTGTAACTTCTCTAGAATAATTGTTAGCTATATTACTTTGGCTTGAAATGGGATGACACTCATTTTTCTGCCTGTCCTAGTCAGGACTGATAGAAAAGGATGAATATTGGCCTCCTGAAAGATAGAACTTGCCTACTCCTGCCTCCCAAAGAGGACCACATATAAATGGTATGTGTTTATTCAATTTTAATTTTCTCTTTTAGGGTGGGTGAGAATCTACCCACTAAATGTAGCCTACAAAAGACAGGAGGAAGAACCTGCTCAAGAGGAGAGAGGGAGCCCGGATCTGATGGAAGGAGTAGGAATGAACTGGGCCAACCTGTCCAGGGGATAAGCAGGGATTCCTGGGGAAACAAGTCATTTTGTGTTATTAAGTGACTGATGCACAAGAGGGACAGAACTGGTTGGGAATCAAGTTGCATGTGGGAAGATTCTAGATTAGTGTCAAGAAGAACATCTGTTGGCAGAGAAAGCTGAAGAATCATCGAAGGGCAGAAATGTAATATTTGTATCTCTGTCTCAGTCAACTCAAAAAACAAACAAACAAAAATGCACGAGGTTCCTCTCTTCCTCATGATGGAGTTGCCCCTGGCATTAAATCAATGGGATCAAAAACAAGTACAGTTACTTTGCTTCCTCTCCCCAAGTTACTTTTGTTTATTACTGATACTTAAAACAAGGATTGGCTTTTAAGAAAAGCTGAAAATTCAACAGCAAAAAATCAAATAATCTCATTAAAAAATGGGCAAAGGACATGAATAGACATTTCTCAAAAAAAGACATACAGATGGCCAACAGGCATGTGAATATCATTAATCATATCATTAATCAATATCATTAATCATCATGGAAATGCAAATCAAAACCACAATGAGATATCATCTCACCCCAGTTAGAATGGCTATTGTTAAGAAGACAAAAATAGCAGATGTTGGCAAGGATGCCAAGAAAAAGGATTCTTATACACTGTTAGTACACTGGTAGGAATGTAAATTAGTACAGCCTTTATGGAAAACAGTATGGAGAGTTCTCAAAAAACTAAAAATGTAATGACCATATGATCCAGCAATCCCACTACTGGGTATTATTCAATGGAAAGGAAATAAGTATATTAAAGGGATATCTACATCCTCATGTTTACTGCAGCACTATTCACAATAACAAAGATGTGGAATCAACCTAAGTGCCCATCAACGAATGAATGGGTAAGGAAAATGTGGTATGTATATACACAATGGAATACTACTTAGCCATAACAAGGAATGAAATCTTGTCATTTGCAACAACATGGATAAAACTGTAGGTCATTATGTTAAGTGAAATAAGCCAGGCACAGAAAGACAAATATCACGTGTTCTGACTTATACGTGGGAACTAAAAAATGGATCTCATGGAGGTAGAGAGGAGAATGATAGATGCCAGAGGCAGGGAAGAGGGGGTGAAGAGAGGTTAGTTAATGGGTACAAACATACAGTTAGATAGAAGGAATAAGTTCTAATGTTCAATAGCAGAGTAGGGTGACCATAGTAAACAACGTATTGTAATCAATATTAATAGCTAGAAGAGAGGACTTGCAATGTTCCCAGCACATGTAAATGATAAATGATTGAGGTGATGGACACCCTAAATACCCTGATTTGATCACTATGCATTCTATGCGTGTAACAAAATATCACACGTACCCCGTAAAAACATGCAAATATTATGTATCAATAAAAAATTAAAAATAAAAATTTTTGAAAAACTGAAATTTCCTCTCTCTCTTCACTCCACCCTACCTTCGCACACATGCACAGACATATACAAACCAGGCAATCTTGAAAAGTTGTGCCCAGCCCAAAGCCTCCTGAATTTATAATTTCAACTAATTCTTAGGTTTAGGAGAAGCACTGAGCCAACAAAGGCCAACATTGTGAATGAATGAAAGGTGATGAGTTTAATCAATGCGGACTGCCAACTTGAACATCTTTGTCAATTTAAAATGTTTCCTTCAATTCCTAATCTTTCTCTATGGGATAAATTAATCATTTGAATAATTCAGTCTGAAAGCAACATGTACCAGATAAACTGGGTTTAGATAGAAAGTGTGTCACCTGAATGGGGCGGGATGGAATAAGCCCTTGAATTCAAAACATTTCATTTTCATTTTGTGGGTTCTGTTGCCATGTTGGCAGGGGAGCTCTTAGATCCATTCTGAACATTGTCACTTAGAAGAGGCTGTCAGCAGGGGAGGAGTCTATTAATACAATATGAGGATAGTAGAGATGCCCTTAAGAAACGCATGCCTAAGAGGAGGGCAAGAATTTTAAATGCAAGTATGTGTGTGGTTGTTTTTGTTTTTGTTTTGAGAAAGTAAAAAATTACCATAATGGCAACTGAAACAGAGCCCAGCTCAATAAATAGTTGTTGAATGAATAAATGAAGTATGTTTTCTCTGAATCACTTTGGGTAATCAAATTTGGATGTCAAGTTTAAATTCCCAGATCTCTTCTGCATGGTGGTGTGTTCAGAAGCCATGCTATGTTCATCCCTACTGTGCGTAGTTCACCTTTTAAAAAATCCAGAAATCTGTATCACCCAAATATGTTTCCTCTAGAAATCAAATGACCACCTGGCAGCGTGCCTCTTGAGTTTTCCTCCCCATTAGTCACGATTTCCAGATGACTGCTAAATCTGAACCTTGATCTTCTACCCAGCCAAGCCAGGCAAGTTTCCATGAAACTGCAAAACTAAGAAACCCTTTATGCCCCTTGACTAGAAGAAAATAAAATCACAGAGGCAATGAAAAGGAGGACTATAAACCAGCAAATGAAAACAGAAACGACAAGCATAATAAGAAGAGTGTAATTAGGCCTGGGGCCCTGCCATGCAGGCCTGTCACATTCCTTATGGGTAAAAGACCGGACCCGCAGACCCGCCTCCTGGAACTGCAGAAAGGTGAGGCTGGAGAGATACACTGCACGGCGTACACACGCAGCCCGCTGGAAAGAGTCTTCAAGTATCTTCTGCTCATGTTGCCATTTCCAAACACTGGAATTGGAGTTCTCTCTGTTTGCCTCGACAGAACAGAACATATTTGCTTCCCCATCAGCCAGGCTTGTGTTCCAGCAAGGACTTCTGAGATGCACTAAAGGGCTAAAGGGCCCACAGTGACATCCCCCTGGGCATGAAGCAGCACATACCTTTGAAGCCTTGAGTTCCTCCTGGGACTGGGTTCATTATTATCTTCCTAAGCTGGAGGTTTGCTGAAATCAATCCTTCCTGCGCTAAGCAATTAAAACACAAGGGGGAGGATGGTTCTAGTTTCCTCATAAATAAGCCAAAAATGAAATGTTGGGAACTGGCATTGACTGCCAAGTTTTATGGCTGTCCCCTAATTACTTCGGTACAACACAAATTTGTGTGTGTGTCAAATAATTATTTGACAGCAATGACCATAGTTCCTAAAATAATTAAGAATTGTAATCATGTTTTGAAATATAGAAAAATAGCCTGATGAATGTTTGCCCTCCTACCTAACTAGGTAAACAAAAGAATGCTGAGTCTGTGTATTTTGCTGTCTATATCAATATTGATCATGAGCAGACTACCTGAAAAGTACAATTATGGAGAACTGAAAACCTGAATGGACCTATAACACTGGGAAGCATCTTGTTCCTCAGAGTGGGCTACCTCCTCCCTCTGGAGCCTGGGATGGGGAGAAAGGCCAAGCCACAGGTAAACAAGGTAAACATTTGGGATGCTTCAGTTTTATTATATGTACAAGTGTGGGGAGCACATTATGCTTACATCAAAATAAACATGGCAATATTGTGGAACAGAATGCAAAATGAATGCAAATCTCTCAATATTACAAGGACATTTCGAGCTGGCGGCCATACCCACAGGGACCCTCACAGGCCATCCTTCATTTTAGAGGTTCTTCGTGGAACTGTCTGCAAAGTGCTCCTATAGTCTCAGGAAGCGATGACTTGCTAAATAAAAAGAAAGGTACTTCTGATGTGCAAGTTTTAATTCTAGATTAGAATGGATAAATTTCATGTCACATATGTAAATATGAATAATAGAAGTACCTTAAAGTACCTTCTAGATCACTGGTTCTTGTAGATTCTTTGGCTGGACTACAAATTGATATAGGGTAGATTAACAAGAAAAAATTTAATCATGTACATAATGATGGGAGTCCCACAAAATATGAGACTCAAAAGGGTCAGATGACTGAAGCTTATGAAGTATCCTGAGCTACAGAAAGGAACAGAGGCTTGGGGTTCCTGGGAGGCCAAGCATGGTGACACAAGTTGTGGGAAGGTGAGGGGAGGAATTGTACAGTTGTCTCATTGTCTTTATGCAGATAAAGTCTCCCAGGTAATAAAAGTTGTCTGGAGCAGCCCTCTTCATGACACAGATACTTCATTAATACAGATTTCCTTTATGGATATAAATTTCTTTTACAAAAGAATAGCTTTTCAGAACTACTTCTGTGTCTGCCATTTCTTAGAAAAGCCAGGTCAAAGTATTCCAAAGAAGTATATTTTGGGGTGGCATATTCCAGTCTCCTACAGTCATATTTTGGGGTGATGTGACCTGAACGTCAACTGGGAGCATCTGTCAATATCTGAGGACACTTTTGGTTGGCACGAATGGGGAGGAGGAGGTGGTGCTAACCTAGTGCTCAACATCTTATAAAGCACAGGACAGCCCCCCCATGACAAAGAATTTCCCAGCCTAATATGTCAATAGTGTGAGGTTAAGAACCCCCGCTTTAGACAATGTGTATAGACACACAGATGGAAAACAAGTGGCCTGAAGGTCCACGTCAGGCCTACGGATCAGAGCCCACAGGGGGCCTTGGAAGGCAGGCACATGTCTATCTGGACCAGGGCAGGAGACAGAAGGCAGCCTCTGGGAGCAGGAGTTCAGCTGGTTGCCATATCGGGGAAAGGAGAGGTTTAGAATTTGGGCCATGAATAGAGCTGCAATGTGGTCGTTGAAGACTTTTGTGGTGCTGTGGAAGTTGCTGCTATACATGTGCTCAGGGATATGCCATCTCCTCCAGAAACCTGCCTTCACCCTCCAAATGGGAGTGAACGTCCCCCCATTAGTGCTCAGGCTTTAGGTTTGAGGCCTTTATTATTTTATCCACTACTACATCCAGCCACTGTGCCCCAGAGTGGGCTGTAAGCTTCCCAAAGACAGGACTCCTGCATTTTCAAATACATCTTCTTGGTCCACAGGGCCATAGCACATAGCAATACCAATAAAATGGTTGCTGAGTTGCCATCAATACTTTATTCTCCCTCCAATATTAGAAATTCTGCAAGCATACATTTGCATAAAACATATAAAATGGGAAGAAAAAAGGATGCCATTTTCTATTTTCCTCTGGAAAGATGAGTTAGCAAAATCTATCTTCAAAGACCTGTTTATCGTTTTGTTCAGTGCTAATCACCTGTCTGACTGCTTCCCCCTTCTTTAACCTTTTTCATAGTTTCCAGTAGTAATGCAGTTCATCCTGAAATTTCACTGTTGCAGTTCATAAAAGGGTCCCAATCTTGGTTGATGTTTTTAACATACAAATGCCTATAATCAAAGCATAGAGCAAAGTTTGCCTAGCCTTTGCTATACAACTCAAAAACAATTTTTTTAAAGCTCTATCATCCATTGATTTGCTCATGGCATTTCCCTGTAAGAGGCAGTTTGACCCTGCTCAGCTTTTATTAAATAGTTACAACAAAAAAATGCATTGAAGCTTTCTCTTGGCTCTCCATATTCAAAATTAACCATTCTATAGAATGATTGAGAAGGAATCAAGCATTTTTGGAATAAAATGCAATTTTCCATATTAAAATATTCAGGGCAGGTTCAGTACTTTCCTATACTCTACATTCCTAAAAGGTAAGAAACTCATCTCCAGCAATCCAAATATCTTACACTCCACTTACAAAACAAATCAACGGGTTATTCTTTACCCTACGAAACTACTTATCAAAAGATTCAACCCAAGATTATTTTCATTCAGCAGTACCTACTCTTAAACCCATTTAAATTGAGATGGCATTTACACAGCTTTTTAGGAGCCAGAAGAACCTTCTAAGAGCTGAGGGTATGATGAATGGGCCCAACCCCTCAATTTTGCAAGGGAGGAAACTGAGACTCAGTAGGCAACACGAGCTCTCAAAGCTGCACAATGATAATAGCAGGGATTTATTAAGGGCTAGTGCCCCTCACACCCTCGCCACTTCCAGCATGTCCAGGCCACCATGACATCCTGCTTGGACTGGTGCAGGAGTCTCCCGAGTCCTGTGTTTACCCTCCCCCCTACCTACCACCCTCGTCCCACAGGCCACTCCCCACAGCAGGCAGAGGGATGCGCCTACGACAGAAGGCAAACTACATTACTCCTTTGCTCAGAAATGTCCAACGTCTTCCCACCTCCCCTGAGTAAAGCCAATCCTCACCACAGTGTATGAGGCCTGCTCGTTTCTAAATACCCATCTCTTCAGTCACTGCCCCAGCCCCAACACTGTCTTCGCATGCTCCACCTTGGGGACTTTGCCCTTGCAGTTCCCTCTGCCAGCCACCTCTTCCTCCATACAACTCCCTCCCTCCTCCTCCTTAGGTGCCTTCTCAAAAGACAGTTCACCGGAAGCTTCCCTGACCACCCTCTGTAAATAGCACCACCCCACCTTCTACCTCTCTCTCCCTCCTTCCCTGCTTTATCACTTTTCTTTTTCTTTTTTTTACACGCTCAAAGATGGTAGAGAGCAGACTACTCCAATAAGGAACAGTCACTTTTTTCTAACACTTTTACCATATTATATATATTATATATTTGTTTATTGACTGCCTTTCCCCACTAGAATGTAAGCTCAACAAAAAAGTCCTTCCTGGACCACCAGTGGCTGGTATATGGCAGGAACTCTGCACTTTTGCAGAACAAGTGTTTACCGTTCTAAGGAAGGTAAAGGAACCAATTTCTTTAATCCTCCCAATTACCTGAGAATAGACATCATCATCATCATCATCACTGTCGTCTCTGGTTCACAGATGAAGAAACTAAGGCACAGAGAAGTTTAGTAACTTTTGTAAGATCACCCAGCTAGTCAATAGTAGAGTCAGGATTTGAATCCGGGGCACTGGCTTTTTAACCACCATGATGTATCGGATGTATCGTGTCACTCTTACCTTAGCCAAATTCAAAGAACTACTGCACTTTAATGCTTCTTCCCTATACCAGACTGTCAACAATTTAGATATACTGAAGTATGCTTTCAAATGTCAATCATTTCCTATAACCACCTAATATTTTAAAATAATCAATACAGCGTGCTTTGGAGCTAAGACAGATTAACAAGAACGAAAATGTGAGCCACAACTGTGCTGCACTTCAGAGAACCACTTCCACAGAGGCTATGACTGGCTTACAGGCGTGTGCAGGTAATTCTCCCTGCTTGACTGAGATTACCACGATTAGCTCTGGTCCATAAAGGGAAAACTAAGACACAAAAGCCGCAGTGATATTCTAGGCCACACAACCAGTAACAGTGGCTGGAAGGGAGCCTCTGAGGGCCCCTCTGGGACCGCAGTAGGTCACACGCTCCCTGCTTATTAGTGTAGAACACCCTGGTGATTCACACAATGGAATGTTTAAGCCAAGGATGTCACCTAATAGAGGATGTGTTGATACAGCTTTATCTGAGAAATTACATAATAATCCTGAAGTAGAAATACCATAAAGGAATTTGTGCCTTGGAATAGAGGAGGGGTGTATCCCCTGGGAATTACTCTACAAAGGCTATCAGGAGATTTTCAGTGAGAAACTTACTATCCCAGAATGGGCAAGTGATTTGTGAAAAACAGGGCCCCAGTGGAGGCTCTTTGAGGACTGTCCCAGCGTCCAGTGCAATTTGGTAAGACAGCCAGACTCCAGCCCCAGAGAGCCTCCAGGGACCACCGACCAAATATTTATTTCTGCAAGCCTTGAGACTTTTCATTCTCTTTCTACCCCAGAGAACAGAATGAATCTTTGCTCCCACTTTGTTGGAGTTCTCTGAAAGAAATCACGCCAAGTCTCCTCTCTAGAAAACCACTCCCAGCCCACAGTCTTCCCTTGACCTCGCCTCCCGCCCTCCCACCTGCCTCCAGGACATGGCAGGAGGTTAATGGTTAGGAGGCTGGAAGGGAGGGATGGGGTGTCACAAGCACCTGTCACCTAGCAGGCCCGGCTCTCAAGTCCCCTGTCCCCCAGCCCTACCCACCCTCTCACCGTGAGCGCCCACAGGGCCCCCGCCCTCCCCGACTGGGACAGGCCCGTCCTTCCCGCCCCGGCCTCTCGCCACCGTCCAATGGCCGAGGGGCAGGGCAAGCTGAGCAAGCCGCGGCAGCCCAGCCGGGTCCCCGCCCTGTTCCCGGTTCCCGAGCCGGGCCCGGAGGCCTTTAAATGCCGCCCTGGGCCGACGCGGCGCGGCCCTCGCCACCTTTCCTCTTTGGGCGGCGGCGGCAGCAGGAGCAGCAGCGCCAGCAGCGCCAGCAGCACCAGCCGCGGTCCGGGTCCGGGCAGCAGCTGCCACCTTCGACCTCCGGGCCCACGCTGCCAAGCTCTGCCCCTCCCCCCCCGGGCTGTGCTTGCCAGGTCGGCGCCCGGGCCCCGGGCGTGCGTGTGCGCGCGTGCTCTTGTGTGCGCGCGCCCGCTCCAGCCTCGGACCCGCGCCCCCTGCCCGTGCACGACCGCCCCGGGATCCCCGCCCGCGCGCCGCGTCCTCCGCCGCCGTGCCGCCACTCGTGCACCCCGCCGCGCTGTGCAAGAAGATGGCGGGATCGGTGGCCGACAGTGATGCCGTTGTGGTGAGTGTGGCGGGGTGCACGCGAGGCGCCCCCTTCCCGCCGCCCCGCACGCCGCCGTCGGCGGCTCCCGCCGGGTTGGGACCAAGAGAAGCTGCAGGCCCAGCCTGGCGCCCCGCGCGCGCGAAGGCGCCCCAGTACCTGTTAGCAGGAGCCGGCTGTGCGCGGATTGGGGGTGGGGGGCAGGAGGGGCTCCCGTGTTGGAGGGCTCCAGGCTGGGGGAGGGTGTTTGGGGGCGGACGGCGGGCCGACAGCCCCCTCTGTGCCCTGCCACCGCCAGCCAGGTGTGTGCATTTTGCACATGTGAGTGTGCGCGTGGGTGAGTGTGTCCGGGGCGCTCGCCCGGCCACCGCCCCCAACATACCGGGGATTCCCCCTTGGAAGGTTTACGCCCAGGGCTCCCGAGAGAAGTTGAGCGCCACTTCAGCCACGTCCTGGAGGACAGGCCTGGGCCACAGCGGTTCCAGAAGCATTTGCAGTTGGAAAGGGGCCTGCCTTCTCCAGCACCTGGGCTCGGGCTCCCTGATGTGACTCGACCTTGATTTTGATCTGGATCTGAAGGGTCTGAGGATCCTCAGAGGCTTAGCTACTGTACTGGGTGGAAAGAACGGATTTTGCTGGGAGTTGGGGGGTAAGCGATTATTTAATGGGCTATGAAGAAGCATCATCTGCAGACACTGCCTGAGTGTATGTGAAACGCTGCCGGTTCCAGCAGATTTGTGTAGGTTCTTATACCACCCCCCAGAAAAGAGCCTATGGAAAGCCAATCTGTGTGCTTCTATTTTTAGAAACTAGATGATGGGCATTTAAACAACTCCTTGAGCTCTCCAGTTCAAGCCGACGTGTACTTCCCACGACTGGTAAATGATTTTGCTCTCTGTCTCAGCTGTACCCTCTTCCTTTCTAATTGCATTTTCTAATGGGTCAGGCCCTCAGGATGTGAGGGCTTGGCTCTTCCCTAACAGCCTGTAAACCTCTTGTTCCTTATCCAATCCTTTGCAGATAGTTCCATTTTGTGGGCACATTAAAGGTGGCATGAGACCAGGCAAGAAGGTGTTAGTGATGGGCATCGTAGACCTCAACCCAGAAAGGTAAGGCAGAGTGCTTGTCACCGAAGAACTGTCAGGCAGTGGCAGGGCCCTGCCCACTCCTGTTGTGGTTTAGTGCTCCTCCTCTTCCTCTACTGGTGGACAGTGTTGCTAGTTGGGAGTGCCAAGAAAGTACCATGTTCCCATGAAAAGAATGTGTATGAATCCTAGCCATCATTTCTCCAGACAGCTATTTATATCAGAGATTATAAATACAGGCCCACATTTTCTCTTTGACCCTTAGGAGGCCAAAGGACTTTTTTTTTTTTTTTTTTTTTTAAATGGTTTTGGAACATGGTGCTTGGAGTAAGAACTATCAATATAATTAAGAACTAAACTTAAGATATTATCTGAAATAGATTAGGACACAGATGTTTGGGTGATTTGGGGTATTTGAAATCTCTAGTTTTAGTCATTTTCAACTCCACCAAAGTTTTCACCAGAGCTGGCTTTAGGTAACAAAATAAACTGGTTTCTTGAATTACTTCTCCATAGTCTAACCTCTCTTGAAGAGAGTAGTGGTCCATTAAAAACGAGACAAACCCAGCAAAGAAGGAGGAAACCTGGGTCATGGGTCATTTTGAAATATTATATCCAACTCTGAATACATGAGACTATTTTCTTTTCAGCTTTGCAATCAGCTTGACCTGTGGTGACTCCGAAGATCCTCCAGCTGATGTGGCAATTGAACTCAAAGCCGTGTTCACAGACCGGCAGCTACTCAGAAATTCTTGCATATCCGGGGAAAGGGGTGAAGAACAGTCAGCAATCCCTTATTTTCCATTCATCCCAGACCAGCCATTCAGGGTGAGTACCTCGAATGCCTCAGCCCCAAGCCCTGGCAGGGCGATAATGTTCTGCTTATCTAGTGTGTGCCAAGAGCACTTTAAGCAGCCAGAATTTCTGCATGTCCAGGAAATTTGTCACCCAATGATGAAAAAGAAAAAAGATCAGAAAAGCTCTGTTTGCTGATATAAGTTAATACTTGTCATAGTAGCTCTTAGCTCTCTTTAGCCTATGCATTTAGTAAATAGACCCATATTTACATGTCCAGGGTTAAGAATAAATGCTTTTCTATGTTGTATCCAACATAGTAAGAGGCATATAATAGATACCTTCTTCCAAATATCTGACTAATAAATACTAAGTATCCACTTATTAAGTATTAATGCTTACTAATACTTACAGTAATAAGTAGCTCTAAACCTTATTTGTATGACGTTTTAAAGAATATAATGATTATCATTTCATTTTCTCTTGTTCTCTTTGCTAATGAGGCCATGTCTGTGTCCTTGTTTTCCCCTCTGGATTAATTAGCCTCAGTCTATTTCATGGTCACAGACTGTGGCTGATACATTCCTTCCTGTGGGTTTGGATGAATATAGAATTGCTCCCCACTATCTGGTGGCCAGGAAGCACAACCCAAACTTCTCATCCCATCAGGCAGCATTAGCAACACCTTCCTCAATGAAGGACAATGCCATATAAGAGATACAAGTAATGATGTGTCAAAAAGGATTTACTGTCAGCCCTAGTGATGAAATTGTCGCCATTACATCTTGTTAACATGACATCACAATAATGATGACTCAGTTAAAAGCTCCATGTTGCATATAAGCCCAATAAAACAGAACTACCCTTAACCTGTTGCTCTTCATCTAGAAATTTTCAAGGGTCTTATGAAGAAGTAATATCTCTCTTCCTGCAGTCTGAAGGGAAGATAAGAATCTATGACTTTTACATCAGCGATACAATTGAGATTGTTGCCCTTCTAATTATAGTCTAGGAAAGGCACCCCTAACCCATAATCCCTCCCTACCTCCTTCTCTGGTGTAGTAATGTCCTCTTAGGCTCCTCTGGGCTGGGACAGTTTCTTAATGATAAATCTTAATGCATAGCTCATGAGTGTGAGTAACCAGAGCTTCTGACTCCCAGGAGAAATATAAAACTCCCCAAAAACAAAATTGAAACGAAATAGGCCCTTCTTGATGATATAATTTTAGTAATAATATGAATTAAATGTGACTAACATCACATATGAAGTCTCTCCTTGCATGGTGAAAAACAGTGCTTTTAATACATACATCATAGCGCACTACCAGTAATTAAACTCTATGGTGAATTACTTAAGGAAAAGGGGGAGAAAAAGCTTTTACCTTATGGAATCAGTATTTTTGTTCACTAAGGAAGCTTTGTTAATTACACACTCTTGGTCCAGTGGTAATTACTGTGTAACTTCTCTCTGCCCCAGTGTTTACCATGTTTGAGTGTGTAGACTATTATTACAGTTCTGCCTGGTGAGGGGCTCCTCTGAAGGTGGTATAGAATTGTTCAGGGATGACAATAGAGACATTAAGTGCCATACGCACAATCTGTGCTACTTAGCGTCACTTCCTGGAGTGCAGGGAGAAGAGACAAATGTTAAAGCATAAGCAATTCTAAATCTCTAATGCATATTAAATAATGTAAAGCAATGGTTCTTAAAGTGTGTTGCCTGTTTTAGCAACATCAGCATTGCCTTGGCACTTGATGGAAATGCAGATTCTTAGACCTTGCCCTGGACCCACTGAATCAGAAATTTGGGGAATGGTGCCCAGCAATCTGTATTCTAATAAGTCCTGCATATGGTCCCAATGCATTATAATGTTGGAGAGCCACTGAAGATACGGCCTTTCTTTCTCTAAAACGAAGTATTATTTGTTTTCCCCAACAGGCTTCATTGAAATTGTGAATTGAGATAATATTTTGTTTTTTCCAGGTAGAAATTCTTTGTGAGCACCCACGTTTCAGAGTATTTGTGGATGGACACCAGCTTTTTGATTTTTACCATCGCATTCCAACGTTATCTGCAATCGACACCATAAAGATAAATGGGGACCTCCAGATCACCAAGCTTGGCTGACATTTAAACCACCTCTATTTCAATTAGGATCAGGTGCCACAACTATCTGACTGTCAGTCTGGAAGAAGTGTCCTAGCAAGATCTGGAGACTTAAAAATAAAACAAATGGCAAGCTTTACTGTCTCTTCTTCCTGTGCAGTTTAAACCCACAATGACAACTTCAACCGTGGATTGCCGTTGGGAAGCTCTGGGGACAAAGAAACCAAGCCATTATTCCCAGAACAAAGTAATACATTTTTGCTGGATTTCATTCAGACTAAACTAAAATGGATTTGTGATGATTTGTGATTTGGTAGCAAATTATTCTTCTTTTCAAAGCAAAGTGATATTTAGAAACAAAAGTGCTAAAGACACTAAAAAAAAAAAAAAAAAAAAAACAACGGTACACCGAAATCAACACATTTCTGCACTGAAGTGGAATTGTGTAGCA
This sequence comes from Propithecus coquereli, assembly GCF_000956105.1. Lineage (NCBI taxonomy): Eukaryota > Metazoa > Chordata > Mammalia > Primates > Indriidae > Propithecus > Propithecus coquereli. Next base: position 6,389,173 of record NW_012138080.1, read on the forward strand.
CAACCAACATTTTAGTCAGGGTATTTACATAGAATGTAGGTTGTTCAAGGTTTGGTTTTTTTTTGTTTTTGTTTTTTTGCACAGCATAATGTTAATTCAGATTTTTGAAGCTTTCTTGTAGTTATTTATTTATACTCAGTGTATGTATTAGAGAATGAGCAATGTCTCAAGAACAGCAAGTTACAAACTTTTGAATGTACAAATATCTTAGTTCCAAGGGGGGAAATGACATATTACAACTATGAAACAGGTGAATTTCTACCTTAAAGAATTGAGTTCTATTCTCCATACCCCTAATCTTAGGATATCTTGATATAAATTGCTGTGAGTGCTTTTGGGAAAACTTTGAAGCATTTTGATAAAACTGCTTTCAAGTTATTGTTGATTATGTAAAATTCTATTTACATTGCTTTTCCTCCTTACTGTGAATTAGCACAGTATTGGCTTCCTTAAGACTACTTCTCCATAGATTTATATAATAGCTCATTAAGTTGGTATGAAATTAATTGAAGCATAAGAGGTGATTGCATAGATAATTTTTAAATGACTATTATGTAAACTTTTAGAAGAATAATATGAAAATGATTCTGGAATGCAGTGTAAAGCAGAAGCAAATTGCCGTGAATAACTTACTTGGAAGTAATTTATATCAACTTAAGCTGTTAGCTCATTGTATGACTTTTCTTATGTTACCCTCACCAATATCCCTAAGTAATGCCTTTGGAGCTTCAGAGTAGAAGATGCTTCCAACTGTGTTGGCTCTGAGGAGATAGTAGGACTAGATGGGATCCAGATGAGGAAATGATCCAGTTAGTTTATCTGAAAGGTTATCTTCCAGGACTCCAGGTCTTTGAGTCCAGCGATAGTGTGAATGCTTCCAATTAAGCTGTAGGAGTTTCCTTGCACTTGTAGGACCTATCAAACAATAGAGTGACTCCAGCAGGAGGCTGCAATAATGGAAATGTCACTGCAAGGCAAGGGATGATTGGAGTTCTGGGTACTGGACTTCACAAGCTGCATTGGCCCTGGAGAGAAGGACCGTTGGTATTGCCTTGGTCAGGTAGTGGGGAGAAGACAGGGGTGCTAGGGTGTGGGTGTATTTATATATATAATTTAGGTTTCATTTGTACAGCATACTATGTCTTGTAATGGCACTTCCTTGTCCTGCTTTGCTTTTGGGTTTTTTTTTTTTTTTTTTTTTTTACACAACATGCAGAGGCACTGAAAGTGGCCATGTCATTTTCATGTGTCAAGAATGTAGACAGTGTTTCAGTACCAAAGTCTAAGATAAACAAAGCAAACTAAAATTATGAATTTTTTATAGGTGATATATTTGGATTCTTCTCAACTTTGAAACTGTTTAGCACAGTTCCGTTGTGTTACATAAGAAGATACTTTGTCCAACAAGACCGGCTGTACACTGAAAAGCTTTATGTACCAGGTGACTTATTCAGCCATTCAGCCATTGGGGCTGTTCTGTGGCTCCAGGTATTTTCAGGCCTGTGATTAACTTCTCATGGCTTGTCACTAAAAAGCCACTAAATTCGGGTGTTTGTGGAGAGACTTAGAGGGCACCCTGAAATGTATTTGTAGGAGTTTTGATTCCACTTACAGTGGAAGACCTCCACGGGACTCCTTCAAGTGGCTAACCATTCCCACCCACTGCATAATTCAGCAGAAACTGGAGGAGCTGGGAGTGTAACTGATTGGAATTGACACTCTTGTTCTCTCCGCCTATCAGCTAACTCCTTAGCAGCCAAGCCCTAAGGCAGCTTAGTGTGAAAATGCAGTGTTAACCCTTTGTTTCTCTATGAGGTCAGTGGAAACCTCTTGGATAAGCCTATTGGGATTAATCTAAGTGACGTGATGATTTTGATTCAGATATAGCTGAATTAGTAGGGGGCTAATCCAACTGTACTAATCCTTAGCTATAAACTGAAAACAATGTTCACACCCTCTGCTCAGCCTCTGAGGTCGAAGGTGGAAATTTCAGGATAGAAAGTGCAATTTAAAGCTTCACAAGAAAATATTTTGGAATGTAAGGAGTTATTTCTGACCAGAGCCCTAGTTTTGCAATAACCAAAACCAAGGAGTATGAATAACAATCAGGCTCTGGGGGAATAAAAGGCAGGCTTTAGACAATCTGTCCGTTTCTACAGCAAAATTGAAGTGAATGTGTATTATCTGCTTAAAAGTTAATAGAAGTGACTTCTACTTTTTGGACTATCCCAGAATTGTTTTAAAATTATTTTTTTAAATTTTGAAACCCCATTTCAAATCTTGCCAACCTCGGTTCAAAACCTCCTGAGAGATCACTTTTAGAATGGATGATTTGTTAAAATGGCAAATCATTTCCTTTGTGTTAAAAATAAAATGTCTAGAAAGAAACAGCCCTGAGAGAAACAGCCTTGGCATTTTCCAGCGTTAATGTAGAAATATCGTCCCTATGATGACATATTTTCAAAGAAACACTTTCTTATTGACTGCGTGGTGTAAAATGTTGCTAAATGTGTTGTTACATTATGTCACTGCTGAAAGTTATTTGCACTATAATAAAGGGATTTTATACAAAATGGTTTCCAGTTTATAACATGCTAACTTCCAGACCAGGTATAAAGTACTTAGCTTAAACACGTGTTGTGGTAGTGATGCCTTACTTTCACACTCATGTTCCAAAACCGTTTTTTTCCTGCGTTTCCTACGTTGATAAAGGGAAGGAGAGTGTCTCAGAGGCCCTCAGAGACCTAGTAACTTAGGTTGTAGATGAAGTGGGTTCTTTTTCATTATAATTTGCATATAGCAAATTCACTTTTTTTGGTGTACAGTTCTATGAGTTTTAACACATGCGTAGATTCATATAATTACCATCTCAATCAGGATGCAGAATAATTCTGTCATCCCAGAAAATTCCCTTGTGGGGAACTTGTCGCCCATTCCTAACCCTAATTAGGCAACCATTGCATTATAATAAAGGAATTTTATACAAAATTCTGTTCTTCTTCCCTACAGTTTTGTATTTTCCTGAATGTCATAAAAGCCAGATCATACAATATTTAATCTTTAGGGGTTGGCTTCTTTCAATTTTCATCACGCATGTGAGATTCATCCATGTCGTGTATATCAGTAGTTTTTCCTACTGATGCATTTCATTGTATGAATATACCATAGTTTCTGTATCCATTCACCTATTGAAGAATGCAGTGGGTACTTAATAAATCAGTAAATACAGTCTTAGTGGAGTGTATATGCAATAGCAAAATTGCATTTCTCTTGCCTTCTCTTTCCTGTGGCTGGTTGTTGCTCCCTCTGTCAGAGCTTTTGCAGTTAAGAACAAGCAGAGAGAGGGCTGTTAAGGTGGAGACAATTTGCTGAGGCTGCTGGGCAGAGATAGGAGAGCTTCCCTCACCCCCTAGCCTTGCTAGGAAGGTCCCTTGGGTATGTGACTTTATACTTAACGATAGCATTTTGGATAAGATGACCTGGAAAATATCCATAATTGGAGCCTCTGAGTGCCACAAACCCTTTATTCATTCAACGGGTATTATTGAGCTGTGTCAATTCCTGTTCTAGGCATTTGGATCCATCAGCAAGTAAGAAAGACAAAGATCTCTAGTGGTTTTAAACTTCAGTGTGCTTAAGAATACCCCAGAAATCCTGCTTAAGAGGCAAATGTCCACCACCCACACCCACCCACACCCCCAGGAGATTCTGTTTCAGTAGGTCTGGAGTAGGGCCCAGGAGTTTGTATTTTTACAAAGACTCCTGGATGGCGTAGGTGGTCCTGGATCCCAGATTAAGCAACTCTGCCTTCGGAAACTCCTGAACAGTTGCAGAATCAAATTGTTGGTTGTACTGGCCTTGAGATTCTGAACTGTGGATTTTCTGTGAAAACTGCATTTCAACACAGGGGCATCCTGCTCTGCCAAAATTCTGCAACAGCCATTACGTGACAACTATATGTCATTGTCCCTGGCTTAACCTTCTCCTCTCCCCCCACTCCTGCCTCTACCTAAAAACTAAAACACTATAGTGAAAGAAAGTTTGTCTGTCAACTGAGTTTTGTAAAAATCCTCCTTAATTGGGTTGGTTTAGGACCCAGGTAGCACACTGACACCCATTTTAAGTAGTGAATGCCCCTAGCAAGATTTAGGTTCCAGGGGAGGCCTGTCTTCTTGGTAAGCGTTTCAATCAGTTATTCACCAGAGAATCACCAGGCTGGGGCCCAGTTGTTTGTGAGGCAAATACACGTGGTGGCTTATAACTTGCAAAGAGGCAAAGAACAAGTGGTAGTGGCCCAAATGAGCTTTCATGGCACTTTGGAAATGAATTTAGAGTCTTCCTTCCACAAGAAAATGCAACTGAGTATGTATACAATGCTACATGTTTGCCTCAAGCCACTTGCTTCCTAATCACCGCGGTAATTTCACAATGACATTTCCCTAACAAAAAAATCTCCTGCATAAGACAGAGAACTGTCTTGCAAAACATGTACTTCATCATAATTAATTAAATGGGTGTATCCAAGGTGCCGAAACAATACCCAACCTAGAGAGCAGAGAAAGAAATAGCCACTGACTCTTTCTCTTGCTTTGATACACCCTTCCAAATCCCAGGGAAAGACGGTGACTAGGTGAGCAAAACAGAGGGGAAGGAAGCTCGTTGTTTGATAGGACAACACAGACAGTCCCTAAATAATAGGCCCTGGGAAACGGGAGCCAGCCACAGCCTTGGAGATGATGTGGGGTTTTGGGGGCCTTCCAAGTTTTCGTGAGTCAGAACAATAACAAACATTTGCTAATAACCCCAACACCTCCCTTTCTGTCAGTATTCTGTCATTAATTCTAAAAAGGCAGACGCAAATGATCAAAGCTTACCTAAACAGTTGGTCTGGAGCAGGAGGAAGTGAAGCGGTGAGTCTGTGGTGAGGGCGAGGAGTTGGCAACGGGGTGCCCGGGGTGCCCAAGCCGCCCGATTTGCTGTGCATGCTCAGGTGGGCACTGGAAACCTCCAGCCTTAACGTACCCTCTGTGGGAAATGACTGCAATGCCACTTGCGACAATGTGTTTAGAGAGCGAAGGGACAACAGGTTGTACAGGGACAAAACCAATAAAGCCAATAGTTCAAAAAATCATGACACCACTTTCTATAATAGTCCTCCACAGTTTTATAAAGGAACAGTATGAAAAGTGCTAATTCTTGAGGCTAGGTTCTAATTCACCAGAATGTGCTTTTCATATATAATTTCATTGGAATTTCATTTTGTTTCAAATCTAACCAAAATTAGTAGTGTATTAGGCAATATTTAGAATGGTGTTTATAAAACATACTTAGGGATTTTTTTTTACTCTGAATTATTGCAGCTGTTCCAATATTAGAAAGCACCATCTCCCGTAATGCAATAAAAATGCCTTTAGCTCAACATAAAATGACACTTAATGTTATAATAAAGAGCGATCAAGGAAGATATGCACAAAATGATGAACTGCTGAAAAACATGTTATTTAAATGACAATCATCATGGAGTAGTGTGTCTGCTACTCTTAAGATTCTAATTAGCCATTCATTTATCACACATTTTTTTAAATTCTCAAATTATTGTACACACTATGGAGCATAAGACCAGAGTCTTCTATTTGAGGAGGTTGGAAATAGACCTGCTCCCTAAGGCTCTGATTAAAGTCAGATATTGGGGTTACCTCACAGGTTGGTTGGTTGGTTTCAAGGCAACTAGCATTCTCCTTGCTTTTCTAAATGATATGAATTCTTAATTTGTGAGTCTCCTTAGACAAATCCTCAATAGCTTCAAAATTAAGTAAATGATTTTAAAAATTCAGCCAAGTTGAAATTCAGCCAAGGCCAATGTACTGGCCTTTTTATACAGCCTGTGCTTTTAAAGCATGCCTGTATAGTTAATTCACACTCACATTTCCTCTCTCCCACGAGAGAATCACTCACAACTGATGCTAATGAGGCTAGATATGAATGGAGCACTTCTATATGAAGGTACCATATTAGACACTGTGGGTTATAAAAAGAGATAAACATATATATCATATTCCCTTGAAGAATGTATGATTCAACTGGAAAGACAGGATGTATACATATAAAATACATGTAAAGATGAACATCAATAAATAATTAGAGCCAGACTGAGTGAGCAGAACATTGCATATTACAGGAGTCTCAGGAAGACAGAGATTGCCACTTGCTGGGGTGACAGTGCAGGTAGGGGAGTTGGGGGCGACATCTGTGTTGAAAGGACTTCTCCTGGGCTTCCATGGTCCTGAATGCCCTTTGTGGGTACCTTTGTGGGCACAAAACTCACCAGTATATACTAACTTCCAGTTTGATCTGTGGGGCCAGAGCTGGATTTCCTAAAGCTCAGTGATGTAGCTGAAATTCTGACCTCCCAAAGAAAGAGTTCAGGGAGGAACTTTGTGTTCTTTAACTATAAAACACATGGGTCTCTGGTGGAAAAGAGACCTTCCTTTAATGAAGCCCCGAGGAAAGAAAAGGTTGCTTCGTGGACTATCTATAAGGAATCACATTGTAAATGCATTTAATGTACTCAAACTTCAGCTCCACACTTTTGGCACTAAAACACAAAACAAAACAAAAAACGCAATATATAGAAAAAGAACCACTTAAATGCTGTGGGCAATTCTACCTGTCATCCCACTGACCAGAAGCCTGAGAATGCAGATGTGACTCCAATGTGCCTTCACTTGGTTCTTTTTCCCTGGTCTCTCACGGTTGAGCCCTCTAGCTCCCTGCAGCGTTTTACCAGTGCTTAAAGGTACCATTGGTATTTCTTATGCATGGCCCCTAAATACAAACTAATTCCTTCTTCTGGTCCTCAACCAAAGAAAGATCTGCTCCAGTGCTAGGTGAAAAACTACAGTATTTGGTTTACTAAGAGCTAGTCTCCAAAGAGACAGCTTCCTAAGGGATTTTTCCAAGGGAAATTTTGACCTTTAGCTATTTTTGCTTTATATATGCTGACTTTGACTTATATTTGCCTTATACATGGCAACTTTTGTACCTAACCCCTGGATGAGACAGACTTCCACTGTTTATCCTGAGTGGATAATTTTCTTGTTTATACTTAATAGCCAGTTCCTTGATAGCAGATTTCATTCTATGAGCTCTGGCTCTAAACACAGCATTGTCCAGTAAAACCTCCTGTGGTGTTGGAAATGTTCTATAATCTGTACCGTCCAATATGGTAGCTACTAGCCACATTTAATTAGCATTAAAATGTGGCTACAGTGACCGAAGAACTGAATTTTCCATTTTATTTCATTTTAATTAATTTAACTTTAATTGGCCACATGTGGCTAGCGGCTGCCACACTGGGCAGTGCAGGTGTAGACCGTCAGGCTCTGCTGGGCTTACGTTTAGTCTGAATCCTCAGAGAATATTGGAGGCAGCAGAAATTCCTTATCTAAACCCAAGTCATGTTCACCCTCAAATCCAGGAAATTCTAGGTGCTTTCTAAAGGCTATTGGAGGCCAAGTCGTATAGGGCACCCAGGTGCTCTTGGTAAAGAAGTCACCCTAAGGGAAGAAAGAGTCGTCAGGCAGTTCGTTTTGGGAAGACAGGCAAGCTTTAGAAGGAAGTGGCAACTCTGCGGTCCCTGGCCCGGCTCAATAGAGCCGCATCTGAGTGTTAGAACACGGGGCTGCCATAAACCCCCTTGCTTCTCTGGAAGGTGGTGGCAGATGGGCAGCATTCCCATTCAGTCGTGCAGCCAGCCAGCGTTTCCCGAGCAGCGTGTCAGTGCCCCGGATGCTGCTAGGTGCCGGCAGCAGTGTGGGCAGCTGCAGCTGGGCAGACCCGCCTGGGCCTGTCTTCAGCAACCTCTGTACACCTGTCAGCAGTAACATCGATGCCGCTGGCGATCATCGGGAGTACAGTCGTCCATTTAGGAATTGCAGTGAGGATCAGGAGCATTTATTTATCTTTATCTTTTATGTGTAAACCATAAGTAGCTGGTTTCCTATGAACAGCCTTGGTTCACCTGAAGCCAGCCTTGAGGAAGGATGCAGTGCTTTGCCATATCCTCAAAAAGCAAACCTACTCCAGAAAGCATTGGGGAGCAAGAAATTTTACTGACCATTTTGTAAGAAGTGCATTTCATCATGCACAACCCAGAAAATAACGGCATAAAAATCCCTATTAGACATTCTTTTTTTTTTGCCCCAAGTTCCTCTGTAGCTTCTAGATCCTCTCTCGACCCTCTCCCAGGCAACTTCTAAATCCCCCCCATTACCTTTCCTTATGCAGAGCTATTTGGCCTGGATAAGCTCTCCCAGGGGCTTTTTAAAGCATTCATCCAGCAAGGGCCATTTTCTCCTTAAGGGAGATTCTTCCCCTAAGAAAAGTAATATTTCTCTATCATTTTTTGTTAATTTTTTGTTAATTTCTTTAACACCCTGTCTCATGTCCAAGAGAACTCAAAGCAGCAAAAAGTGAAAACACCAAGACAGGTGGGAGGAAAATGCCAGGCACCTCCTGGTGCTGTCTATTCTCAGGATTCAGGTTTTCATGTTTCCTCTTCAACTTCCCCAGCAACTTTATCCTAAAGAAGTGGCTCCTTCTCTCTCAGTTTTCTCTCTCCTGTTTGTTTGCTTACTGTCCATCTCTCCCATTAGGTAATACTTTCCACCAGGGCAGTACCATGCTGTAATAGTCTAGGTCACTGCTGCATCCCGAGCACCTAGCATGGTGTTTGACACATGATAAATAATAGATACATGTTTGTTGAATAAATAAATGAATGAACGGCAGCCAAGATGTATTAGTTATCTATTTCTGTGCAACAAAATATCCCAAAATTTAGAGATTTAATACAATAATAAACAGTTATTATCTCACACAGTGTCTGTCAGTCAGGAATTTGGGAACGGCTTAGCTAAGTGGCTCTAACTCAGGGTCTCTCATGATGTTATAGTTAAGCTGTCCACCAGGGCTGCAGTCATCTGAAGGCTGGATTGGGGCTGATGGCTTCACCTTGAAGGTGGCTCATTCCCGTCGCTGTTGGCCACAGGAACTTCTCATAGGACTGCTTGAGTGTCTTCACAACATAGCAGCTGGGTTCCCCCAGAGAGATTGATCCAAGAGTGAGAAAGGCAGAAGCTGCAACATCCTTTATGTTCTAGCCTCAGAAGTCATACTTCCGCAATACCCCATGTCTTACATAGGTTAGCCCTATCCAGTGTGTGAGGCAACCACACAAGGGTATGAATACCAGGAGGCGGGGATCACTGGCAGCCATCTTAGAGGCCGGCAACCACAGACGGCTAATTCTTGATACATGCCTTGCAGATTCTGAGAATTATTTGAGTGGTTCTAGAGTTCCTAGAACGTAAGTGACAGTGGACAGTGGAGCCAAACCAATGCTGTTTATGGCTACTATGTTTCCCTGGTATTACCCCCCACTCCCACCACTGCCGTTGCCTGGGAAATTTGTGTGTCCTACAGAATGTCCTTCCTCTGGGTCTTGTACATCCAAATGCTCAGAGTAAACTATGACAGAGAGAGCATGAAGAACACAGAAATTCCTAATGGATGTCATGTAGCAAATCTCCATTTTATGAAATATTATGACAAAGTCTTCCTAAAATTGTAGGCAAAGGGTAGAAAATTGGTTATTTCTTACTGGGAACCTCAAATAAACATAACTGTATTTGAACAAAGTATTCAATTTAATTTTTTTCAAGTTAAAGAAAAATCTATCTACTCCTGAGAAAATGTGCTTTTCTTTTTTGTCTTTAAGTTCGATGTTTTGTTTTAATGGAATTGGGTGGGAAGATAGACTGAGGTAGCAAAATCCATGCCTAGCACAAATCAAGGGGCACAAACTCAAATGCCCACAAGGGCAAGCATGTGACATAAATAGGTAAAATGGGACAGCTACCACCTAGACCTAGCCATTATTGACACAATGAGGCATTGATTGCCAAAGCTTCTGAATTTTCTTTTAAAAGAAAAGTCAATATCGTATTAAATGTTGCAAGTAAGTCAAAATAATTTTAACGATGTAGATCAGTACAGCCCTAGGTCTGGCCTACAAGCTGCCATTTGCAACCTTTGCCATGAATTAAAGAATAGATGGAATAATAACCACATGTCTGGTTGGGTGCTGGCTGCTTCTTGTGGTGTGGTCTTTTGAGAGAGCTAATTGGCCTTTTGGTTTCTTCCAATTTACTGAGAAAGTTTTTCATTCTCTTTTCCACAGACATTCTCTGCTTATCTGTTGCCCCATGGAGATGTTGCCCCATAGAAATATTGCTCCATAGAGATATTGCTATATAGAGACAGAAATGATTTCAGGAGTTTTGCAGGGCTTTGCCCTGAAAGAATATATGAACATGTTAGTTCACATATCAAAAGCTGCCTAGCCTCAGGAGGGCATCTCACAGGTCATCGGCAGCTGCTTTCCAAGGTGACACTGTAGTCTCAAACCTGTGGCTTTCACCTGTTTTATACGACAAAGCAGGTTTGCATGGAGCCATAGGATGAGAGCTGATCAAAGAGTGCCCGCCGGACAGACAGACACCTGCGGCTAAAAGCAATTGGCCCAAGGGACGGTTCCTGCTTCACTCCTGACTACCTGTCTCAATCCACAATAACTAGATAAAGAAATATAGAGCCACAGGCTGGGCGCGGTGGCTCACGCCTGTAATCCTAGCACTCTGAGAGGTCGAGGCGGGTGGATCGCTCAAGGTCAGGAATTCGAGACCAGCCTGAGCAAGAACGAGACTCCGTCTCTACTAAAAAATAGAAAAGAAATTATCTGGACAACTAAAAAAATATATAT
>NW_012138080.1:6400294-6433574 GCF_000956105.1 Propithecus coquereli
TGGGAGACTTTTAACCTAAAACAAATTACCTGTTATTATGCAAATCTGTTATCCCTGGCAACCGATCACTGTACCAATAAATACCCTTGTGAAATTTTACTCTTAGCTCACAGCTCACGGGAATGCTGTGGGGGTCTCCCGAGCCCCTACCTTTCGTAAATCTATATTGTATAAAACTGTACTTTTGTTTCTGTGTATTCTTTTATTTCTATATTCTATTATTTCCTTATCCTTTGCGATGACCCCTGCCTAAGGGACCCGATTTTTTGCTGGGAGCGTAGCTAATGCCCTGCACTTATCCATGGGGGAGGACAGGAGGAGGAGGCAAACATGACAAAAGGGGTTAAGAGAGGCTCATAAGTCAATGGATGCAGAAGCTGAAAGAAACGACAAACTAAAGCATACTTTGCCACCATTGGACCTCCTTGTAGGTGAGATGACCTTCCAAAGTGGAATTTCTTCTGTAGCCTACAGCAGGACAACCAGGTTCTTACACAGCCAATGAGAAAACCAGGCCGGGCGCGGTGGCTCATGCCTGTAATCCTAGCTCTCTGGGAGGCCGAGGCGGGTGGATTGCTTGAGCTCAGGAGTTCGAGACCAGCCTGAGCAAGAGTGAGACCCCCGTCTCTACTAAAATTAGAAAGAAATTAATTGGACAACTAAAAATATATAGAAAAAATTAGCCTGGCATGGTGGCGCATGCCTGTAGTCCCAGCTGCTCGGGAGGCTGAGGCAGGAGGATCACTTGAGCCCAGGAGTTTGAGGTTGTTGTGAGCTAGGATGATGCCACGGCACTCTAGCCCAGGCAACACAGTGAGACTCTGTCTCAAAAAAAAAAAAAAAAAAAAAAAAAATCAGCTGGGTGTCGTGGCACATGCCTGTAGTCCCAGCTGCTCGGGAGGCTGAGGCAGGAGGATCACTTGAGCCCAGGAGTTTGAGGTTGTTGTGAGCTAGGATGATGCCACGGCACTCTAGCCCAGGCAACACAGTGAGACTCTGTCTCAAAAAAAAAAAAAAAAAAAAGAAAACCAGCCTTTGTCTTCCCTCCCTCCTCAGTAATAAAATCATCTGGGACTCATCTCACTGGCTGTGCAATTGCAGGGCCTTCTTTGTATTTGGCAATGTTTTTGAGGGGAGTCAGTGTCTCTCCACTCACAGACTCTGTGCAAAAGAAAAGGGCATGAGGACAGACAGAATGGGATTCAAATTTTGTCACTTACCAGCTAAGTGACCACCTTGGTTAAGTTTCGACCAGTCTCATTTTTCTCATCTGTAATATGGGGTTGCAGAAATCTTCTTCACAAGATTATTGTATGGATTAAACAAGAGACAGTCCATAACATTAGGGCTGCATCAGGGTGATGACACCCTCACCTGATATCTTAAATTCTGGGCCTCACCTTTGCAGTTCATAGTCTACCTGAAACGTAGAGCTTGCAAAGCTCTCATGTTGCAGATGAGAAAAACAAGTCCAGAGAGCTTAGGTGACTTGTCTACTGTGTGTCTTTGCTGCTCACTGTTTGTTGGGACCTGGGGCAGGTAGGATCCAGTTCAGGAAAGATCATGCATGGCCTGAGACAGCAGTGTCCTGTTTGGGCTCCTGAGGCCATTGGGTGGTGAGCTGGGACTCTGGTTACTGTCTTGGTTGATTTTTTAGGAGAGGCTCATGGGCCTGACCCACCTCCCAGCGATGGTTAGAGGGATTAATTGGTGGCTGGTAAAACAGCAGTGACAGGGCATGCTTATTCCAATGAGCCACCCAAGTGCACCCAGCAGCTACAGCCAGATGGAAAACAACCACTTAGGCCTTAATGAACTTGTTTAGCTGTAATTCTGGGGAGTCCTGAGAGCCTTGCTAATTACCCCCATTTGTTGTTGTTGTTGTTGTTTGTTTTGTTTTGCTTTGGTTTGTTTTTTGTTTATTTGTTTGTTAAAGGTTGTCCTCACCGAGCAGGCCCCTGCTTTGATTAGCTTGTCTCAGTCATCCATACTGTCACATCCTACTTTCTAGACAGATTTTAAATCATTTGCAAATGCAAGGTTATGAGACTGTGTTTGTATTTTCCTGGTTTCAAATTCTCCTCGCTTTACGGGACTGGCTTCCATCTTTAACCCAAGGCGCACACTTCTTTTTTTAGTGCATTCTAGAACCTATTACCACCTACCCATGGCTCTAGAGGAGAAAGGGGTCAGATTTTTCCTTTTCCACAAAAAGTAACTCCCTAGGTAAGCAACGAACAAAGCATTAGATCCTTTTTAGGTCAGAAGGGTGGGATGTAGTGCCCTGCCACAGGCTTTTATGGAAAACTCAGTATATGAGACACCTCCTGCTGCCCCTACCATAAAAGTAAAATGGAACGTTGACTCGTGTTCACACTACAATAAGTGCAAGGTACACCCTACTCCACTCACTCCATGGCCTAAAAGAGGGAAAACTTCCACTTACGCACTGAATTTGCTACAAGTGGGGTGTCTGGATGCAGGAGAGTACCAAATAGATAAGCAAGTTCTGGGTGGCTTATTGTTTGCAGTGGGTGGTGGACACCACAAAATCATGCTCCCGATTGTCACTCACCTGCCTGCTGGAGGGCATGGTATTCCCTCCAGGGGGGTCACACTCTGGAGATGAGGCCCTGCCTCTGGAAGGCGCCTGTGAAGAATGCAAAGAAACCGAAGGACAGCATATGGGTCTGGGACATGGAACCAGGTGAGAGAGGGGTCTGACAAGAGGCATGGAGCTCACTCTTGAGGTGACCTAATATTACCATTTTACAGGTGAGAAAACTGAGGCCCAGGGAGAGGAAGCCTGCTTGAAATCACACAGTTTGCCAAAGGTAGATGTAGAGATGGAATCCGAATCTCCTGCTTCCCAGGCCAGGACTCTTCGCAGGAGAAAAGCCAGGAGAAGGAGGAGGCAGCATAAGAGGTGTAGGTGAGATGGGAGTTCCCAAGGCTGCTAAAGAGGCCCTGAAGGGAAAGGAGTTGGCATTCCAAACCCGTCACATGTTTTCCAAGGATAATCCCAGCTTAGACGGCAGTGAAGGTGACCGCTCCCCCACCACCTCCATCGGGCCAAAGAACTGAATTTGGCTTCAAGACTAAGGAAAACATCAGAAAGCGAGAAGGGCCCCATTCAGTTTAGGTAGATGCCGTGCAAAAGAGAGGGCTGAGATGAAGCACTCTCAGGTGAACCTGGAAGCTGCATGCGAATGCAGTAGCCTGCTGGAAGCACTGGAGACGGTTCAGATCTCTAGAGATGCTTCAGCAGAAAGTCTGTGGGAAGAGAACAGAGACAGATTTATCACCTGTGCTACCTGAGAATGACATAATTATGCTGAGGCAGGGGCCAAGGGCCAGCATTGCCAGGCGTGCCCACTGCCTACACTGCAGGCACTGGCTTGAAGGGGTGGCTCACCGTGGGTCCTGGGGTCTCCACCCTATGAGGGACTGTTCATCCCTGTGAAATGGGGAAGGGCAAGGGATGCTAAGGGGCCTTCCAAGGTAATCGGCAAATGGGACTATGAGCCCTGAGAGGGCATGGGGTAGGGAAAATGAGGAGGATGGAGATGCTGGACGTCAAGTTTCCCTAAGTCTTGTGGGGCTCCACACCCTGAACCAGGGCCCTAAGCAGTGCCTGCGGGGGAGGGACAGTGCATGAGTTCAGCTCCCTGGTGGGCAGGAGGCCGAATCCCGCAGGCTGCATAGCAGGGCCCACTGCCGCGTCGGGGCCTGCTGCATCTGCGTGTGTCGCTGAGGCTGAGAACAGGGAAAGGGCTCTCAATCCTGCAGTCCCAGACCTGCTGCTGGGGTGGTGTGGCTCTGTGAGGTACCTGGCCTTTGCCCTCACAGCCAGATCCTCCAGTTCCTGGGCTTCCCCTCCCCAACCCTGCTCCCAAGAAAATGAGCTTTCGCTTCTTCTATTAACTGACCAACGATTTCATGTGGGAGTTCCAGGTGGTAGAGAATACAAAGGCCAAGTGTAACTGGAGTCTTGAGGGAAAACGTGCAGGAATGGCCCAGCTCTGCTGCTGTAACTTTCTTTCTACCACATTCCACCAGCCGCCTCATCCCCCTCACTCTGGATAGCACGCTGCTCTCATAAACGACCCTCATCTCAGTGCCCTAAAACAACAAAGGCTTACTCCTTACCTGTTGCTTCACATCCATCTCAGGCTGGTGAAGGGTGTTGGGCTCCACATCATCCTTGTCCGAGGATGCAGGCTGATGGGTCATTTGCACCAGTCACCTTGGCAGTAAGCACTGAATAACCGGGCCTGGCGTTTTTATGATGGAGTCAGTTTTCTCCCATGGTATGGTTCTGTCAGAGATGGAAAGGGTGAGAATATTCATCACAGGGCAGAAAAAGGCCAAATGATAAAGATTCAGGAAACTGATTCCCAATTTTCAAACTGCCAGTTATGAGCTGTGTGACCTAGGGCAATTCATAAGTGTTGTGAACAGCTTCTGTGGCCTTATCTATAAAATCAGCAGCCTTGATTGGGGTCATTGTGAATGTGCTTTTAAAATATAGCCTTTGTTATTAGGCATAGTACATTTTGGTCCCTAATCCACTGATGGTTCTTAGGATATCGATGGTGAGCCTGCTCTTTCAGGGCTTTGGCCCAAGCAGGACTCAGGCCCATCTCCATTCCCAGGTGGGAAGGAGCCAGGCAGCAGACTTGTGTGGTCCTGGGACTCACACCCCGCTTCACATGGTTGATGTATATTTTTGTAATCATTATATCCTCTGCCCCCTGGTCTCAGAAGGGCTCAGTTTTGGGGGAAAACCTAGTAAAATAATAAAAAAAACTTTCTGCTTGTCAAACAACACTTCGAGAGCTTCAGAGGGTGTGAACACTGAGACTTCCTCTTTTCTGCTCCTTGTCCGAGCTGCAAAGGGCAGTTCGTGATTCCAAGAGGCTGTTCCAGATTACACAGCCTGTGCCCTCCTGACAGGCTTCCCGTGTCCCTGCCAGCACACAGACTCCTGAGCACTAAGATGCTCAGTTCCATCATTCCTGCAGGATTCTCACCTGGACAAGAAGAACTGACAAGCTCCCTAAAAGCATTTAATAAAGCAGAAGAGAACGTTTTTTAAAAATCACATCTTCAAAAGTAGACACTCTGAAAAAGTGGTAGAGACGTGCTTTGGTGCAACCTTGCTGGCAGGCCATTTGGCAAATTGCATCAAAAACATTAAACATGCATATGTCATTTGATCCAGGAATTCCATTTCTAGGAACTTACCCTAAAGAAGTAGTCTAAAATATGCCCAAAGATTGAGATGCCAGGGAATTCATTACAGCTTTGTTTAGAATGAAGAAAAAACTGGAAACTACCTAAAAGGGGAGAGCAGCTTCAATAAATAAATGTGATCGTAAGATGGAATCCCAGGCTGACATAACAATGTTCCCAAAATATTGTAAGGAGAAAGAAAGAAAGGAAGGATGGAAGGAAGGAAGGAAGGAAAGAAAAGAAAGAAAAGAAAAGAGAAAAGAAAAATCAAAACAGTATGTACAACAAAATCCTATTTTTATAAAACGACATGAAGGATATATTTCAAAAGGCAGTGGTGGGATCGTGTGAATCTTACTGTCTTCCTTTTGTTGATCAGTACTTCCTAATTTTTCTGTAGGAAACATGAATTCATTCAATTTTTCAACAAACATTTGAGTAACTACTAGGTATCCAGCCCTGTGCTAAGTCAGTACTAAGAGATAAAATTCCTGTTCACCAGAACTTTTCTGTCTATTGGTGTTTGTGCAATTTTTTTACATTATTTTTTCTATTGTACTATTTAAGTATTTTTTCCAGTCTAGAGTCCAGGGGATGAGTTATATTAGAGACTTTCCAATAGTTCTAGTTCACAAACCACCTTAGTGGTACTAAAAGAAACCCTGGATCGCCTGGCTCTTTCTCCCACAGCCCAGTCCTGCTTGCCATGGCAAATCAAGCAAAATCTTTGGCAGGGCAGCAGGGAAAGCCTGACCCACTTTTAGAGAGGGCTATGCTTTTGTTAAATATCAAAAGGCAATTACGAATTTATGCTGGAAGCGGAAGGATACCGGTCATGAGTGGATGGAGCAGTTGAGTGAATTGTCAAGGGTGGCTATTGTACACGCCCTGCTGACAAGTTTGGGTGGCTTTCAGAAGTTCACTAAGCTCTTGGGTGAAAAATGAGAACAGTAATGCCTGTCCTGCCTATGTCGCCAATTGGATGCAATAAGGAAAAATATGTCTGTCCTGCCTACCTGCACGGGGAGTGTATACAGCTCACATTGACCCTCTTAAGAGTCCACCTCCCTCCAAGCTGGGCCTCAGCAGCCGTGTTGTGTTGTATGGCCCTGACGCCTTGGCTACAGTTGATGGACCAGTTGTGGACACCAGCCTCGTGCAGGACCAACCCGACTTTCTCTCCTGGGATTTTAGAATGGGCACCAGTTCAGTCTGAGCTGGTATTTTAAAAATAAGAAATGAAAAACCTCAGTTGCTGGGCTTGGCCATCTTTGGTAGAGGAGTCTGGCTTACAGAAGAATAAAGCAGCTTACTGAGGGAGGCAGAAACAAGCAGTTCTGGTGGATTTCCGCCTCCCGGAGCGGGGCCTGACCAGGGGCTGTGCTACATTCCTATCTGCACATCTGGGAGAATGCCCCTATATTCTAATCATATATTCCCCAATTTTGCTCAAGCTAGCTTAAATGGTCTCTGTTTTCGTAACTAAATGGTTCTAACTAATACTCTTGCTCACAAAGCTTCTGTGAGAATCCAATGAGTCTATTTTTATATGAGACATTTGAAAACATCTCTAAAAAGGAAGTCCCCTGACTTTACAGTTAGAGTAGGATCTCAGGGTCTCACTGGTTTTTATCCCGAAATTCAAACAATTCTGCTAATTTCAACCTCACTCTCATTCCACATTCAAAAGTATATATTACATCTAATTCCTGGGCTTTCTGGGGATCTGTGGCACAAAGTAACTGGAAACTTGGATTTTGTATTGATTACAATAAGTAATGTTGGCTGCTGTAACAAACAAACCCCCTGTTCTCAGTGACTTGGGGGAAAAAAAATTCATGTCTAGCTCATGTCAAAGTCCAAAGGTGTTGGCAGGGAAGCTCTGCTTGACCCAGGTTTCTTCTACTAAATGGCTTTGCCATTTCCAGGGCCTCAGAGTCCTCACTGGGTCCACTGCACACAACCTGCAGATAAAGGAAGAACAAGTGACAGCACGGAGATCTCCAGGGAAGTTTCTATGGGGCCAGACCTGAAAGTGGCATTCCTCCTTTCTGCCCCATTCCATTATTCAGAGCTTAGTCACATGGCCCCACCTAACTGTGAGAAAGGCGGAAGCATATTGTCTGCTTACATGTCCGGAAGGAGAAGGGAAGGGGCTATAGTGAACATGGAAAAGTCCTTGGCTCCATTTTCCAGCCCTAGTTCCCTGACTCTTGTTTTTAGTTGTCTCCGGCCTGCTGTCACTTAGCCAATAATACAGGGATTAACAAGCAATGGCCAAATCTAGCCCATGGCCTGTTTTTGTAAAAAAAAAAAAAAGTTTTAATTGCAACTCAGCCACACCTATCTGTTTACTTACTGTCTATGGCTGCTTTCATGCTATAATATAATGACACGGTTGAATAGTTTTGACAGAGACCATGTAGCCTGCAAAGCCTAAACTATTTACTCTCTGGACCTTTACAGAAAAAATTTTCCAACTCCTGCAAAAATGTATCAGCTTTCCAATTTCCAAAAGTGCATAATCTCTCTTGACTGTGTCTTTTCCTCTCCTGTTTTTCTCCCTTGTGAGTCACCAGCTGCACTGGGTAAACCACCAGGTGAGAGAACCTCTAGGGAAGGGTTCCCCTGTGCTAAGGAAGAACTTGCAAGCCCAATTATTCCTGAGGTTCATTGGGGTATTTTGGTCATTTTTGTAACATTGCTGGAACTTTTCATGTTTTAAAGTTTAAGGGTACTCTTTCTGAATTTAATTCTTTTCTCTTATTCAACCTCCAAATGATGGTCTCACATTCACCTGGAAGTGCTATGTATGTTTGCAACCAATGGAACAGAAAGCAAACAATGTCAGTGTGGTCAACTAAAAATAAAAAACAGAGGAAGAGCAAAGTTCAGGAAGAGATGAGAAATGTTACACAAGTCTCACAACCTACAGCCCTAACCCTACCCCTCTAATAGCTTCTTACTAAAAAAAGACTAACTGAAAAATACAATTTATTGCATAAATTGTGCTTTCTGTAAATTCAGGGAGTATATGTAATTTAAACCATTTTAAATTAACAATATGTTGCTTCACTGTGCTTTATTTTACATAGAATGTTACAGACTTTGCTGTATGATCAAGGCTTCCTGGATTCCTTTTTAAATAAAGATTTTGAGAATTTTAAAGAACCTACATCCCCTCTCAGATGGCCTCTTCTCGCCCGGGTTCCTATTATTCACAGCAACACCGTCCAACTCCCAGCAGCTCTGCCAAGCCCTTCTGTGGTGTTTCGAAGCACATAGGTTTGGTTTCAAAGAGAACCGACGCCTCCCCACCCCTCCCAGTGCTCAGAAAATGAGTTTCCAACCTGGGGGGGTTTGCTGGCTTTGGCCGGGGCCCTCACCCTGCTGGCAGAGGTGCCCGAAGGGAGCTGGAGGAGTTGAGATAATGAGAGGCTGGGGATGGGGCTGGGAGATTTGCAGGCTCTTGTTCTGGGCCCCACCTGAAAGAGCAATTCAAGTTCCCGAGCATGTAAGGACTGTTTTCTTTCGGCTTTCCGAGGCTTTTTCACTTATCTCGCTTTTCCATGGATCGCTGAGCCCACCTGAGACCAGAGCCTGCAGTTGCTCCTGCTGAGATCAGGTAGCAGAGAAAGTGTCCACTCCTCTGCCCCCCACTTTGAAGGGTCCTGCTAGAATATAAACTCTATGAATGCAGGGACCTTCCTCACTGATGGACCGTAGAACAGTCCCTGGTACTTCCCAAGTGCTCAGTAAATAACTGTTGAATGAATGGCTCTAAGATGATTTACCCGTAGGCACTTGGGAATGCCTCTGTGTCTGCTTACTGGTGTTCCTTTAGAATTGTGGCATTTTTATCATTCAGACAAAAAAATTTAATTTTGGTAGAATTTACACACAGAGAAATGTACGGGTATTCCCTAGCACAATCTGATGAACTTTGACAAATGTATGACCTATGCAAGCAGTACTCCAACCAAGACGTGTAACATTTTCATCACTGCAGAAAGAACCAATGCCTTTTATCAGTCAATTTGGGGTCTTAACCTCATTTTGTTTATTTCCCTTTAGAGTTCTTACTTCATTTTACTCTGTTATAATAACTCATGTCTCCTTCACCCTCCAAGGCAAAAGGTCGGTGAGGTTGGGTGTCCCATGCCCTGTCACAGCCTTCCCAGATGGAGGCAACCAAATAAACGTTGAAGTGCACACACCTGGCTGATCTGAAGGGCGAGCCCGCGTTCAGAGTTGCACTGGGGGACACATGACCTGTTGCCCAGTGCAGTGCTGGCTACTGACGCACAAAGAGAAGCTCCTAGGTGGAGAAGTAGAAGCTTCCTAATGTGAAAAGGGACGGGGTTCAAGAAGGGCCAGACAATCACAATTGATTGTCCCTCTGCAGGACACAGAGACATCACAGTTCTGCTGCAGGTCAGATCTACTGTTCTCCCAAACAAAAGGATCCCAATCATTCAATGAGTGGTTAGCGTGTTTCATCTCCACACCAAAACCCACAACCCAGGTTTACAAGTTAGCACAATTGCACCCAGTAGATGTTCGACAAATGATTCGTTCATAGAATTTATTGAACCACCATCTTATCTCACAATAAAGCTGTACTGGAGCCAATTAACTATGACTCAAAGAACTCTGCAGGAAATGAGCTAAATTCTAGAACCAGCGAATACCATCACGGATAAGAACACAGGCTCTGAAGCCAGGTCGAGTGGGTTCAAATTCCAGCACCACCACTAGCTTTACGACTCTGTGCATGTTACTGAACCTCTCTGTTCCTCAGTGTCTTCATCTGTAAAGCTTCTCGTGAGAATTAATGAACATGCTGCACCTAAAGGCCTTAGCACATGTCTAGCATATACGAGTGCTCAGTGAGGCCAGGTATCATTATTAACAACTCCTGGAGTAGGGTAAGTCTTACAAGGACACGCCCAGCTGCAAGAGCTCAGCAAAAGATACCTAATTCATTCTGGGGCCAAACTATAATATTGGTAAGAAGTGGCCTTGGCAGGTCATTCACAGTCCTAGCAGACTTGGAGAATCTAATAGGAGACAGTGGAACATCCCCAGGAACAGGGACAGAAAACTTTAGACTTCAGAGGCAGTGGAGATTGAAGCATAGCCTGAGAGAAATCCTTGAAGTGAAGATGGAAATTAAAAATGGATAACTTGTCTCAGAAACAAGAAGGCAGACATTCTGCCTTCAAACTTCATACATTCGATTTCTTCCCCCCAAAATTTTATTCTGCTACTAGTACACATCAGGCATATGCTCAATGTTGGATACACAAACCCATCACACGTTTGTCATGAGGTAAAGATTGTTGCAATTAATAAAGAATATTGGAAATACAAATGGAGGAAAAAGAATTCGTGATACGTGTCCATGTTAGCGGGCCCTGCTACAAGGTGGTTCCCGGCTGTGTAAATTAAATGGATGCTGAAATGAAACTGCAAGTCAGTCAGGACTGTGAGAGCTGGGTCTGGAAATCTGGACAATCACCATATCCCTAGATCAGAGCAAAGCAGGGAGGGAGAAAGGCATGTCTTGGATGAGAAGCTGGTTCCAAGTTTTTCTTCTTTTTCAGGCCACTTTCTCAACATCATGATTATTAATTATCCATCTCTGCAGTCCCTATTAGAAGGACCTCCTCCAGGGAAAAAGCAGTTGGCCTTTAAAAAATGCAGTCTTTAAAGGTTTAGACTTATGGCTCTTCCCTCTGTGATGTCTAAAAATGCTTCCCTCGGCGATTCAGCTATGACCCACATGGCACAGAGTAGCATTTCAGGGAAATGA
Source organism: Propithecus coquereli (assembly GCF_000956105.1). Lineage (NCBI taxonomy): Eukaryota > Metazoa > Chordata > Mammalia > Primates > Indriidae > Propithecus > Propithecus coquereli. The sequence goes on from NW_012138080.1 coordinate 6,411,345, forward strand.
CTTTTCTCTGTCTCTGAAACTAGGCCTATACATCGCCTAGTCTCTGCCATGGTTTGTCTTGTTCAGCTGATGAGAACTCTGTCTTGTTCTCTTGTTCGGCCATCTTGGTGGAGGAATCAGAGTTATATCTGCAAATCAAGCCTCTCTACTCACTCATGGGTTTCCCTATGGGTGTAGCAGGAGACATCAAGGCTGGGGTTTCCTGCTTCTTGGTATGGAGACCCAGGAAACGCTCTGTGGGCCCTCAAATTTCTGGTTAGTCTCCTCCACTGGGATGGGCAGCCATCCTCAATAAACAAGGGCTGTCATAGCTCCTGTGTAAGCAGGTGGCACTGCGCCCTCTCTGGCATGCTCAGCCGTTGGTTAGCACAGAAGCAATTTGACTTGGAGAGTGAAGAAGGGATTCCTTCCCAGGGGACTTGTTTAGCTGGCAGCAGTCCGGTTAGAAATTTACCTGTTGGCACAGAAAGAAAAGAATAGAGTAATTCGGTGAAAGCTGTTACAATCAAACAGATCAGCCCTTGCTGAGCGAGGGCCTGACGTTGGAGTCATCACGCCCCACCAGCAAGAACAAGGGGGCCTATTATCAGATGAAAACAATGACCTGCCTGCCAGGAGGCAGCGTGCCACCGTGGCATGAACACGCTCTGCTTGCGTCCCAGTGCTGCCACTTCCCAGGTGAGTAGTCCTGAGCAAGTTGCGTCACCTTCCCAAGCTTCAGTTTTCTTATCTGTAGAATAGAACTAATAAAACCAGCCTCGTAGGGTTTGGGGGAATAATTATATGAGATCAAACATGGAAAGTGGTCTGCAAAGTGCTGGACACGTAGTAGGCCCTCACTCTTGACAGTTTCTTAACATGTTTGCCTTCCTTGTGCCTTTTCCTTTCCTGCTGCCTCTTGTGAAAGATGGAGAACAGGAAGAAACAAATGGTATGAAGGAAAAAGAGTCAACCAGGCCAGGAGGAAAACAAGGCTGAGAAGGAACAGTCTGAGAAAGAAAGCTTAGGACATTCAGGAAACCAGAACAATGATGATATTTTGTGTTCTAGTAGGTTCCGTGGTGGATATCTGTGTGCTTTTTCCATCTGCTCAATCTCCCTTCTCCCTGTATTAGTTTTCTGTTGCTATATAACAAATTACCAAAGTTTAGCAACTTAAAGCAACACACATTTATTATCTCACAGTTTCTATGGGTTAGGACTCACGCAGCTCAGAGTCTCACACAAGACTTCAGTGAAAATGTTGGCCAGAGCTGCCCTCATCTCAAGGCTCAAGGGGGAAGGATCCACTTCCAAGCTCACTCAGTGGTGGCTGGCAGTACTCAGTTCCTTGTGGGCTGTTGGATTGAGGGCCTCAGAAAACCCTCAGGCCCTTGCCGTATGGGTCTTTCCATAGGGCAACTTACAACATGGGAGTTGGCTTCATACAGTGTGGGTGGGGGGGAGGGCAGGGAGAGAGTGAAGGGGAGAGAGAGAGCATGAGAGGGGGGTGGAGAGAGAAATAGAGATCCCAGACTTTTATAAAATAATCTCCGAAATGATGTTCCACCACTCTCCCCATATTCTATTCGTTAGAAGTGAGTCATTAGGCCCATCCCACACTCCAAGGGAGAGTACAAGAAGGCCTGCTAACAGGAGGTGGTGATATTGGTAGCCATACGACCCAAGCTTGGCCAGTCAGAGCCTTTCCCTGGGATTTAAACATACTAAAACAAGGAGAGAGAAGTTCTGTCTTTTGTCTGAAATCACTAACACAAAATGTTGTGAGCCTGGGGTTTCCTGTGGCCATATCTTCTACCAACCATACAAAGGAATTCTAACTATAATAGGAACATTCAAGGCCATTACATTCTGGAGCAGAGACAAAAGATTTGAGATTAAAGAGACAGCACAAATACACTAGTGACACTTACTTGAATCCCAGAGGCTGCTTCCATCCCCCAAGGCTAATATATTTCCCTTTTCACTTGAGATAGTTTGAATTGGGTTTTGTCACTTGCAGCAAAAAGAATCTTGATTAATTCAGCCAGTTTTACATCTGTAAAATCAAGGAGCAGAACTAAATGATTTCCATGTGTTGTTCTTTTTCTTATTCCAAATTATATGATTCTGACTTAAAATGTATGATTTTTTTACTAAGAAATGAATTTTTCGAATGTGGGGAAAGAGCAGGAGGAACAGCCTGAAAGAAGAGGGTGCAGAAGAGGGAGAATCTTATCTGTAGACTAGAACTAATAAAACCAGCTTCGTAAGGTTTTGGGGAGTAATCATATGAGATCAAATATGGAAAAGTGGTCTGCAAAGTGACACATAGTAGGCCCTCATTATTGACAGTTTCTTAACATATTTTCCTTCCCTGTGCTCAGAACTATAAGAATACCCCTAAAAAGGATTCATGCCCCTAGTGACCCCAGGTAAGACCCAGACATATGCTTCTTTCACCTGCTGTTGGGGCCATGATAACACAGCAGTCAAGGGCACAGGCTTTAGAGGCTGCAGCCCTGGATTAATACTCACCATCATAATTACTAATATTTATCGAGTGTTCACTATGTACCAGGAGATATCTCAAGACAAAGCTTCTTCACTTATTAGCTGTGTGACCTTAGGGAAGTGACTTAACCTCCACAAGCCTCTGCTTCCTCATCTGTAAAACGGGGGGTAATAACAGTTTCCCTCTCACAGGGCTGCTGTGAACAGTGAATGAAGCAAAGCACTAAAGCACCAAGCACAGTATCTGGCACAGGCTGTTCTTAAAACGTCCTTCCTTGCCTTTTACACCCAGCTCAAATATCAACCATCCCACAAACCTTCCCCAATTGTGCTCCACCTCCTCTGTTCCCTCACAGCACTTTCCTCCTGCCTGCTGGCTTCCCGGCCCTGTGGCTCTATAGTTCATTTACCCACTCACATGTTCTTCACCTCTGGCTCATCATACCATTTGGGTTCCTAGAGCCTAGATCAATGTCAAACACACAGTAGGATCTCAACATATTCAAGTGGATTGAGTAAACAATAATTATCAGTCTCTCAAGAAGAGCAGACAGTCTGATCAGTACACGCCACACCTTTAGACTTTACCACCTCATTGAGCATGAAGGATTTTTGTCAAGCGAAACTCTGATGCGCAATTGTAAAGCTACTCCTCAAATGAAACCACCAATTGCTCAAGCTAAAAGTAACAATTCCTCGCGACTAGCAGGCCAGCCCGACCACAACCAGCTGTGGGGCCCGTGTTAACGGGTGCGGTGCTGCAGGTTTGGAAGCTGACCAAGGAGACAGTAAACACAAAGGTTGCCTTGGTGCATAAACACAAAACCAACTCCTCCTCGCCACATCCCGAGACACTCCAGTCACAGCATCGGGGACACCACAAGTGGCTACTTGTCGGCTCCTGTCAAGTGCAGAGGCAGGAGCTTACCATCTCCAAAACACAGATATATTGAGGACAAAATCATAGTCCTGGCACTTTTTATAAGAAGCTAAATAGTATGTGCATCCAGAAAAAGATATTTTTCTAAGCTAAGACAAGGGCCCATATAATAACAGGAAATATTCCCCACTTCTGAGACCACATTCTTTTCACCAGCTAGAGGCTGGGTAGGGCTAAAAGAGAAAATGTGTTGGAAGTACCCACCCAGCTGACTCCAGAAAGGACTGCTGGGGGACAGTCTGCTGTGCCCCATGAGGCTGACCACGTGGCACCTCACTGACGTAAATCTTAGTCCAGGAAGCAGTGCAAAGTGCTTTGGAGTGTATAAGGAGAGTGGGGAAGGAAATGAGATGGATCTCTGGCTGGGCAGCATGAAGGGTTCAAAGTAAATAGTGGAATAAAAGGTTAAGGTACGATTTGTATGCCCCTGTGCTGATTGGAATTCAATTCCGGGGCATGGTAGGACCTACGGGATCACAGTGGTGGTGCCCAGATGACTGGAATTCAAAAACACTCTGTTACCCTCAGTTCCTCTTCCCCATCTGTTTGTTTCTACTTATTCACTCATTCATTTATTCATATCCATTCATTTATTCATATCTGGCCTTGTTCCAGAAAGCAATGCAGCCTTGTACTCTGCAGGCATTGGGGAGCTATCAGTGGTTTTTAAGCAGGGGAACTCCATGATCAAATATAATCTTTAGATCACCTGGAATCAGTGTTGAGGATGGAATTAGAGAAGACAGAGGCTGGCAGCCATCCAGATGAGTCTTGACAAGACGCCACAGAGGACAGAGGGTAGATATTATTTAAGAGGTAAAGTGATAAGGATTTCTTAGCTGGATGAATGTGGATGGTAGAGAAAGAGTGAAAAATAACTAGAAAGGTACTTATTTAGATGATTTTGTGAATGATGACACTACTAAAGCAGATCAACAATATAGAGAGGGGATTAGTTTGGGAGAAGGGATGATAAGAAGCCTGAGGAACTGTTTAGTGAAGAGTGCCGTATAATGATGCTAAGATTGCAATTTTGTGTCAAGTTACCAATGTGGGCAATGGAAGATGTCACTATTGAGGGTCAGTTGTTTCTCCTGTGGTTCACTGTGGGCTGATCTCCAGCTGCATCACTTGAAGTTGTCTTATGTCCTGATCATGCATCCTGGCATGATCACTGTGATCACTAAAGGAACTTTGAACAAGTATGGGAACAGAACAGCACAAGCCTGGGGCCACCCCTAGAGACCTAGCCAGAAGACCTCTCCTACCCATAGTGGGACCTGTGTGGTACCACTTCCACTTCCAAATATTTGTAGGTTGGACAGAAATCTGTTGGTAGTGGAACACTGAGTATATGATTGCTAGGGTGATTGTCCTCAGCGTCTGCCTTGAGTACTTGTGTCCAAATCTGGCTTCATAGCTTGAGGGGTGGAGCCAGGAGAGGAATTCTGCTTTCCAATCAGCCTAATTTCTCTTCCCTCCCTCCCCTCCAAACACCTTCTGTCTGTCTCGCAGCCTCTGCTGCTCCTTCCATGTCCCTAGAACGCCTGCCTTCCTTCTCCACCCCGGCAAGCCTATTGGCCCGGCAGCTTCCTGGATGGAAGCGTTATCTTTTGGAGCAGTCTACTCTGTCTCTGACTGCTTCACAAATAGAAGGCTTCATTTAGCCTGGGAATGTTTTGTGCCTTGTTTATTTATTCTCACCCTAATTTTTTAAAAGGTTTGAGGCATCTTGCAGTATAAGGGGATTTTTTTTTTTTTTTTTTTTTTAATAAAAGGGGAAGGGCTGGGAATGACTTCCTTAGGGCTAAGAGCCCAAGGTGCAAAGGTAGAGGCTCCCCCTGCTGGCTGGCTTTTGCTCCTCCAGCCCACGGCCCGTCTGATGCTTTAGCCTTTGTGAAGTCTTGTTGTTTCATAGTGAGAATGCTTTTAATAGCAAGTGTTGCTTAGCTTCCGAAGATATTCTTGCTTTCAGAAACAATGGTCACGTGCCTGTTAGACTGACCATGCGTAAACTCATTCCATCGCTCCATCGCTGTCCGCCCTTCTCTTTCACTAGCTCCTGCACAGATACTCAGGTTCTCGACTTGTTTGCTTGCAGAACATGACTGACTCTGAGCCAGGCACTTCGCTAGCACTGGGAACACTAAGGCAAATGAGGCATCCTGGCTGCCTTTGGGGGGCAAGCATAAGCGAGGCTGCCCTCTTTCAGGTGGTTCTCAACATGGGATCCTCAGACTAATAGCAGCAGCATCACCTAGGAACTTGTGAGAGCAGCAGATTCTCAGAGTTGAAAGGCCCCTCTGGGGTGGGGCCCAGCAGCCAGTGCTTTAGCAAACCCTTAAGTCTGAGAGCCCCTGGTCCAGAGAGGGTGGGGTGGCCGCCTCTGGGAGCCCTATTGACAGCTCGGCTTGATGAGATTTGGCTGCTCATGCCTCACATCAGCCACGAAGCCACAGCATCTCAGAGGTACCTGCTGTATACCCCTTCCTTTACACATGAGAACACTGAGGTGTAAGAATACGTGGTTTGCCCAAGGCTAATCTGTCAGGGAATTTTTTCCCAAGCCTCCTGATTTGCAGGAGAGGAAAGGGAGGCCAGTACTAGGGACCCTCCCAGGGTTCCTCGGACCTGCCCACTCTGGTCTTCAGGGATCTGCGCGGCCTCGGGTGTGGGTCTGCCTCTCCCAGGCCTATGGCTGGGTCACTGTGAAGCTCTGGGCCCATGACGCAGGCTGTCGCAGTCCCTGGTCTTCCTCTCCTCGGGGGTGATGTTGCATTCAGCTCTCTCCTCTTTGATCGCACTGGTCCTCACTCAGACATGGAACATGAAGGAAGGGCCCAGCTGTGAAAGGAGCACAACAGGGTTTGGTTTTTTAAAATCAGTCTCAAACATCGAAAAATACTTGTCAATCACAAAGAGGTAGTCACTAGAAAGACAGGAAACGTTTGAGGATGGAAACGCATCACCCTTAGCCTGGTCATATGGCCCAGAAGCCTTTTCAGATAAGTGCTGGGGCTTCTCAGCAGGTTGGAATTAAGGCAAGGCTCTGTCTCCCCTCCCCACAATATTTACAAGGGAGGTGGGGAGGAAAAAAGGAGAAAAGAATAGCATCTTTATTAATATTATTATTTTTGTGATCATTATCAGGGGAATTAGGTCCCAAAAGGGAGATTTGATTTCAAAGATGCAGTTTTCTCTCAAATAGCAGAAAAATGATGGGCTCACAGTGGCAGCCCTGTCCTCAGTATACCACACTACAGATCAGAGGCTGACTCAGCCACAGAAGGCCTTTCTGCACCTCTCCACTTGTTATGGTCTTTGCAGCTGGCCCAATGCGCCTTTGTTTCAAAATATCACTATACACACCCTTCCGTCCCTTACCAGTGTGTGGGGGTGGGGAGTGCAAAGGAAAAACTATATTTGCTCACCAATGTGGAGGAGACCTATTTCCGGGAGGCTTTGATCGAATGCTGCAGCTGGATGTATTGAGGAAGCAACGGTGGGAACACACCATAACAGAAGGACAATCCTCTCACACTTGCCCTCTGGAGAGGTGGGTTTGGGCCAGCCTGTTCCATTCAGAGGTGTTTCAGCAGGTATCGGTAGCATGGCTGCATTCGGGGACTGGAATTAAGAGAAGGAAATTAAGAGAAGGAGAGGATCTTGCAGCTGGTTTGGGAAGGGGAGCTCGGGTTCAAAAGGAATGCTCATCAACACACACACACACACACACACACACACAGAGCTACTTTTGTTTTCTGGATATCCCACCTCCTCCTTCCAAGAAAGTGACCAGCCTTTCTACTTCTTGGCCTCAGGAGGGGTGGAAAGCTATTAATAATATTTCCAGGAGATAAACTCTTTTCCTGGTCTCAATGAAAGTTTAATCTCATTCAGGATATTATATTAGATACCCCAGAAGTAGGGGGTGTTTGGGGAAAGGATGGGGGTTGAGCTGAAGGAGGAGGAAGATTCATGGCTTCATTGGGGATAAGGACACATGCTCTGTGCTCCCCCAGTGCCCCAGGGGTGCTGCAGGGCCTCTGGGAGGAGTGGCCGTGGTGTGTGAGCCAGATCTAAGTGAGGGGATACCCAGTTCACACCAAGATAGTGGAGTGGCGAAAAGAAATCAGATGGCCTGGGTTTGCACCCAAACTCTGCTACTTGCTGGCTGTGTGACATGGGACAGTTACTTCCCTTTATTGTCTCAGTTTCCTCATCTGTAAAATGAGGATTATTTATTTACTCCACAAATATTCATTGAATTATATAACAGGTACTGTTCTAAGGGTTAGGAGACAGATGTAAACAAAATAGAAATTCTACCCTTAAAGAGTTCTCGTGCTGGTAGGGGGAGGCAGAGAGAAAGCACTATTATTAGTAAGTAAATCACATGACTTAGTATGTTGGATGGTGATAAGGGTTATGGGAATACAAGCGGGGCAGGGAAACAGGGGTTGTGGGGAGGAGGCATGGACACAGGAGGTCAGGGCAGACCCCACTGGGAAGGTAATATCTGAGCAGAAACTTGCAGGAGATGAGGGAGAACTATGAGTTATCTGTTCTAGATCAAAGAGTAGTTGCCTCCTACAAAACTATTTATGTAAAGTACTACTAAGTCCCTGGCACTTTAGTAACATTCCATAAATATTAACTGTTGTTGTTATTTTCATGCCCAAATGTGGCCCAGGAGCTACCACATAGACTAGAAAACTGAGCGTGTCCACAGTAACCAGCAAGCCCTGACCTGGAGGGACCCCTCCAAATGTTCGGCTCTGGACAGAATCCCCAGGACCCTTGTTTGAGTCTGGGGTGAGGAGAAGACTCTCTAATAGTGACTGAGATTAATTTCCCTTCAGTCCTGCCAACTGGGTACTCAGAGTCACACTCTTACCATAATTTGGAGAAAATAAAGTAAGGTAGCTTTCTGAGTTGAGTTGATAAAGTAAGATTCCCACCCATGCCCAAGAAAAATGGAAGGAGGCAGAGAAGGGAAGACTTGATCAGATCCTAGATTGAAAGACATGAAAATGTCTTGATGCTGCAGATTGATATGACTTTAGTGAGGCATGGAAAAAGAAGGGGGGAAGACAAATGGGGAACAAAAAGGAGTTGGGGTCAAAGAGAAGAAAAATGCGCCAAGAAGGAGTATGTTGGAGGATATATGTGGAGTTACTAGAAGTGAAATAGACATGGCTCTGCCAACAGGGGCAGGTTCTGAACATGTGACAAGAACCACCACCCCCTAAGGAGGTGGGAGCAGTAGACACCATAGCTCGGAGGAGTCAGTGGGGTTGGAGACAGAGAGTGCCGTGTGGCTCCAAGGAACCAAGTTCATCTACAGTCAAAAATGTTTAGGCTCCATAGACTGGGGTAAATGTGTTAGAATCCCAAACTGTTAAAATCCCAGAAAATACTTTAGTGCTCATTTAATCTGACCCCCTCCTTTTTCTAAGCGAGGAAACTGAGACTCAGAAACATAAACGAGCTTGGCCAGAGTCACATTCTACTGGTCAGGACTCCTTCATTCACAGTGACAGAAACTCACCTCAAACCAACGTAATAAGCGAAAGGGAATGTACTTTGGGTCATATAACTGTAAAGACCAATACAGATCCACAAGCTAAGACTGAGACAAAAATTGGGGTGTGAACAAACCCAGGACTTACAGCAGAGGCAAGATGAAAAGTGGACTGCTGTCACGGTATTCTGTGAGGACACAGGCAGGCATGAGGCCCCCCGGAATTTACAAGACTTTTCTTAAAGTCCATTGTGGTCCACTTCCCAAAACAAAATAAATCAAACATTGACTCTGTGGGAGGCAGGAAACTGTTTGCAACTCTAAATGGCACTTTTCTCCAAGGACTGCTCAATAAGGGTCTAAAATACAAGTTGTAAACTGACAGTCCCTGAATTGAATCAAATCTCCAGATGTGTCTGCCCCTCAGGGTGGGATGTTTTTTAAACTCACTTACTTAACAAATATTTGTTGGGCACTCACTATGTGCCAGGTTCTACTCTAGGCACTTGGCATACACCAGTGAACAAAACTGGCGAGGAGGGAATCCTCACCCTCATACACTTTGAGTATAGTGGTAGGATATGGGCAGGTCCATCAATAAGTTTTTTAATCTGTTATTCTAGAAGATGATAAATAGTATGGAGAAAAAGGAAAACAGGGAAAGAGGAGAGAGTACAAGGTGGGAGGGAGGAGGTGTTGCAATTTTAAAGAGGGTGGCCAGGAAAGGATTGGCTGAGAGGGTGACACTTGGGAAATGCCTGAAGAGAAGGAGGGAGACTTTCCGACTCTAGGGGAAGAGCATTGCAGGCCGAAGGCACGGCGAGAGGCAGAAACGTATCCACCGTGTTTGGGAAACAGCAGGGATGGCTGGTTTTTATTTTTGTTTTGTTTTGCTAGTCAACATTAGCTGCCAACATCTAAAAATTGGGAATTTCATACGAAAAGCTAGAATTCCATCTCTTCTTAAAAAAATATTCAGTTAAGATCCAACAATGCTGACTACACATTGTTTCATACAGTAATGAACTAGATCTGAGAAGCAGCTCTTCTCCCATAATGGGACATGCATCTCCAATTTAACACAATTTAACGATTTAATCCCCCAGGATTTTCTCTTAGACTCATGCCCAGCTACTTTATTTATTTCAGCTGCTGCTCAAGCCTCTGCAGGCATATAAGCCCTGTAGCCTACATAGGCTAGACTTGAAGTAAACTCCAGCAGCTCAGTGGCTGAATTTAACAGATCTAGTTCTTGTTCACACAAACTCTTACGGGTGGGGCAATTCTTCCAGGCATCTGTCCTTCATGCAGTGACTCCATACTGTGGCTCTGACATTTCAACTTGTGGACTTCAGAGTCACCTTAGAAGAAGTGAGAACAGGGAGGGGTCACACTGGCCTATAAGTAAATACTTCCCCTTGGAAGTGATACACGTCACTTCTGCTTACATTTCATTGGCTATGGCTAGTCACATGGCCTTCCTGGGAAGGGTAATCTTCCCATATGCCCAGAGAAGAACACCAGGATATAGGTAAGAAGTATTAGTCTCTTCCCTAGACCTGTTTAAAACTGTGTTTAAAAACTGTATATCTAGTCTCAGCCAGAGCCACCTGTTTATATCTATATGATACGATATCATTGAGAAATTTTCGAGAGAGCAGCTTCCCAGCCAGGTGGCTGATTTATCTAAGCAATCTTCAGTAATTATATACATGACACAGAGGTTAAATGAGTAAACTCTGGAGTCAGACAGCCTCTATTTAAACTATGGCTCTACCACTGCTAACAGTATGAGTTGGGTCAAGATTTTTAACCTCTCTAAACTTGTTTCCTGATCTTTAATTTGAAGATAAGAATACCTACCACATAGGACTGATGTGAAGATTAAAAAGAGATTATACATAAAAAGTGCTTTGTAGAGTTCTTAGTAAATCCTTGATAAGTATCCATCATCTTTAATAAATATTAGAGTTTTATGTTTTTAAACTTTATATTATGAAATACCATACTGACAAGTTGCAAAAATAGTGCAAAGAATTCCCATATACTCTTATCAAATTCCCCAAATGTTAATACTTCATCACACTTACTTTATTATTCTGTCTCTCTTTTTATACATACTATTTCTTCTAAGATATTATTTGAGAATAAATTACAGACCCAACAACTCTTTACCTCTAAATATTTCAGTGTGTATTTTCTAAAAACAAGGACATTCTCTTATATAACCATAGTACAATTGCCAAAATCAAGAAACTAACTGAAACAATAGTATCATCTAGTCTACAAACCTTATTCAGATTTTGATAATTGCCCATTAATGTCTTTCTGTGGTCCAGGATCCCATTCAGAATAATATGTCACGTTTAGTTACCATATTTCTTTAGTCTGCTTTAATTTGAAACAGTTCCTCTTTTTTTGTCTTTCATGACTTTGACATTTTTATGAGAGTACAAGCTAGTTGTTCCGTATAATGTTCCTTGGTTTGGGTTTGTCTGATGTTTCCTCATGATTAGATTCAAGTTATACATTTTTGTCAAGAATATTCCAGAAGCAGGCCATGTGCAGTGGCTCATGCCTGTAATCCTAGCACTCTGGGAGGCCGAGGCAGGAGGATTGCTTGAGGTCAGGAGTTCAAGACCAGCCTGAACAAGAGAGAGACCTCGTCTCTACTAAAAATATAAAAATTAGCCGGGCGTGGTGGTGTGCACCTGTAGTCCCAGCTACTCAGGAGGCTGAGGCAGGAGGATCACTTGAGACCAGAAGTTTGAGGTTGCAGTGAACTAGGCTGACACCATGGTACTCTACCCAGAACAATGGAGTTTTTTTTTTCAAAAAAAAAAAAAAAGAATATTTCAGAATCAATGTAGCCTCCTCAGTGCTTCATGTCAAGAGGCTCATGATGCCTCTTTGTCCCCTTAATGCTAATGTTCCTTTTGATCACTTGGTTAAGGTGATGCCTGCCAGATTTCTCTACTGGAAATTACTATTTTTACCTTTTCAATAAGTGTTTTATTGGGAGATACTTTGAGATTGTATAAATATCCTGTTTCTCGTCATACTTTTGCCCATTGATTTTAGCTTTTATTGATGATTCTTGCCTGAAGCAATTATTGCTGTGGTGGTGGCCAAATGGCAATTTTCTAATGCCATCATCCCTTCTACATGTCCTCATTAGTTAGCATTACATATTAATGCATCCTGAGTCCTCAGAAGAATAGTCTCTCTGGTATGGGACTGGGAGACTTGCCCTTGAATTGAAGTTCATGGAAGCTGAACAATGAAAGAATGTAGCAATATCAAGGGACCTATGGAATGAGCACTATCGTTTCTATAGGAACTGATGAGGTAAGCTCTAACATGCATGAATGTGGCCATCATCACCACCTACAGCCTTCTGACTTGGTGGATTAGGGTGGGGCAGTCTGATGCAGGCTTGCACACCTTTCAAAATTACCCCAAATAAACAGCACCTCCTAGGACCTAGTAGACTCTTGTCAACTAAATAAGCAGGCAGCTTCACCAAGCTTTCAGAAAGCATGAAATCAAGGGTAGATGGACTGAGAGAAGAGGACTCGGTCTGAATGGGAATCTGGGGATGTTTTGACTTTTACAGTACATGCAATACACGAGCCAGTGAGAGAAAAGGGCCAGAGAGGGAGGAATAGTGTGGTGTTATGAAAACCATGGTAAGAATCTGACAAAAGAGAGAGCATCCAACATTACCTTCCACTCCTGGGTATAGTCTTGGATCTGGAATAACTTGAGTTCTTTAGATTAGAAAAATTCAGAGTTAGCATTACCAATATGCCTAAGTCCATAAAGTAGGAGAAACATCCCTGTGGGATCTGGGTACGTGTCTAGCTCCTTTTCTCAAAACAAAAACCACATGGCAGTGCTGCCCCAAACCCACCAGGATGTGCAACATCCACTGGCCTGGTTCTGACAACAGAGCTTGAGAGCCAGCTCCATCCCTACCACCTCCACAATAAAGAACAGAGCCCAAGGCCCTGGAGTGTTTGACTCAATTTTAACTCTTCAGTGGCTGCTTGCAAAAACTTCTCTTTCCTTCTGGAGTCTGTTTACCTCCTCTCATTCCCTCGTCTCACTGTCCCTCCTTTCTAAGCATATCCAGAGATTAGCAGGATGAGGTCTTTGGGTTTTGTGTTTAAGCAATTCATCGATAACTTTTGAGAGGCTATCAATTTTTGCTGTTTTTGTTTTTAATTTTTTATTTTTAAGAGATGAGGTCTCGCTATGCTGCCTAGGATGGAGTACAGTGGCTATTCACAGGCATGAACATTGCTCACAGTCTCAAACTCCTGGGCTCAAGTGATCCTCCCACCTCAGCCTCCTGAGCAGCTGGGACTATAGGTGCGCACCTTTGTGCCTGGCTTGGGAAGCCAGTTTTAATAAAAAGTATGATGGTTCCAGATTGGAAGGGATTGAGAATTATAAAGTAGGTAAGGGAAGTGGAGAAATTGATAATAGCCTACACTTTCCAGAAATATGTTTGTAAAGGGAAGGAGAAAGACAGGTTAGCAATCTGATAGGGAAGCAGGGTCTTGCATGGCACAGGCTTTTGTAGTCAAGATGCTAAGGTGTGTTTTCAAGGAGGTAGAGAACGATACCCTGAACATGCCAGAAATAAGAAGGTAATTAATGGTAGATGGAGGTGGAGGTGGAGATTTTTTGGTAAAGTTAAGAACCCCAAGTAAGGTTAGCTTTGGGAAGAAAGAAGGATGTGACTTCTCTGGAAATAGAGAGAAAGAAGGAAGGAAAAAGCAAGGATAGAGGATGATCCAGACAGTGGAGAGGAGAACTGAGCCTTTGACCTTCTCAGTAAATTAGATGTGGAGTCATCGGTGGGGGCTGGACTAGGTCAAAACTTCTTTGAGAAGAATGAAAAGGGCTTGGAGCAGCCACTTTGAAGAATTCAATAGAAAGTCGAGAGGAATAAAAGGGCTGCTATGACAACAACAAAAAAACCTTATGAATCTGAAAAGCAAGCATGCCTAGATAATGCATCGGTTACAGACTGATTTGCTCCAGAAGTCTTTACAGGTCTCTGCTGATTGTAGTGTTTGTTGGAACATCTATCTGAATGTCTAAGTCTTATAGAAATCTCTGGCAGCCTAACTAATGGCTGGGATAACTATTAGCATGCACTTTTCAATACTTAAAGAAATGAAATTTTCCACTCACAACAAGCTGTTGAAATCTTAATTATCCCCTTGGAGCTTGGCCCTCCCAATTTCAGAAACTAGCTCTTTACAAAGGAAGGAAATCATACATACATACAAGTAACCATCCATACAGACCATGAATAAAATAAATTGATTCTTCATTTCCCCAGACAGTCTTACTGCTTATCAAGTCACTCCTTGATACATTGACTTTCTGGTAATCCCATCATTGACTGTTCTCAGCAGAGTAAGCTTTCTGCCCATTCCAGTGATGATAGCAGCTGGTTTTGGTTGGAAGGTGCATTTATGTCAACTATGTAGAACATTTACTCATAATCCCACTGCCTTCTCATACCACACTATGGCCAATTATGAACGAAATGCCAGTTTCTTTTCTCCTGGGTTTTTGCGGAGAGACAGAGAAAATCATTTCCTGGGGAAATGAAAGCTGAAAGCCCTAACAAGGAAGGAGATAGTTCTCTAGAGAGGGGTAGGGAAAAGTTGTCAGGGGAAGAGATGTAAGGGATTGATGCCAGAAGCAAGGTACCAATGTTGCTGGCACCTTCTTCTGGCTCCTAAACGGCTTCTCTATGGGTGCAAGTTTCAGCAAATGGCAGCGGCTGGGCAGGCTGCAAAGCAGTAAGGAGAGTTGCCCTCACTTGGTCCTGAGAACAAAGACTGAGTAATGCATCCCGGGAAGCGCCAGGTCAAACAGGCCCTGTAGCAGGTTGCTTGAAGGGGAACCCTAGAACAGACTGAAGGTTGGAGGAAGTTTGAGAAGCAGAGCCATGCTTTGACTGAAAGGTGAGCAGCAATAGAAGGAAGGGAATAAAAGCCTTTCTTCTCGATCATCCCTGCATAAAAGATGGAATTCATAAAATTGAGAGACTCAAATGTACTTCACAAAAATTTAAAATTTGCAGCATTTTGTTATTTGGGGGCTGATGTTAGATTGCAGACAGATGTATAGTTTAATACATACACATCAGATTACATATTACATATTGCTGTTTGCAAAATGGGTCTTGTAGGAAACAACCATCTCCAAAGAAGTGATGAAGGATTCTGTGAAGAAAAGAAAGTAATCATAAGGCTAAATGCTTTAGAAAAAGTTAGGCTTGGAGGCCAAGTCATATTCATCTTTGGAAGTTACACTGGATGCTACAAGTGTGCATTATGAATCCACCAATAGTAACTAGGCGGGGAAGGAAGTGGCAGGGCTGTGAGGATGGGGAAGCTATGGGGACATAGTTATGGAAAGTTGAGCACAAAGGATATAGAGCTCAATGAATAGATGGAGCTACCCTGGGGAATAAAGGTAAGCAATTAGGTTGAAGCACAACCAGACAGGTGATATATTGTGTTCTTTCTCAAGGTTGGCTTTTTTTTAATTGTGCTGTTTATCTCCTAAGAACACTTGAGTAGTTGCAAAGCAAACTTTTGAGCTGAGAACTGAAGTCTTAAGCACAGTCCACTAACAGCCTCCCTATTCCTTGGTATGGAACTAAAGACCCTCCACAAATTGGTCTCAGCCTGCCTTCCCAAACGAAGCATAGGAGAGCCAGTAGTTAAAGCATTAGGTTTGGAAAAGATGAGTTAACATTGGGCCTCTCTAACCCCACATTGGTAATTGAGAGATATTACTGGTTGCCTAGTAAGGAGTGGAATGACAGGAAGTACAAAACATGCCTGTCCATCGGGCATTGTCCCATCTCCTCAGCTGCCCTCTTCACTTCCTGCCTCCTTCACTCCCACCCCATTTCCAAGTAAAGCAGCTGCTCTCTGAAGGTGCCCTCTGACTGGCCAAAGTTATCATCACAGCCTACATCAGGCTTGGTCACCCTTTGATATGCTCCAAACTTACTACCCTCCTTTCCTTCCACTTTCTACTCCCTCTCCAGACAAATTCATGAAGAAATCATGGCATTATTTGTCATAGCAAAACATAGTAGAGATACCTTACTATTAATCAACATGGGAATTGGTTAAAAAAAAAAATTATGGTCGATTGACCACATTAAAGAATGCTTTGAAGCTATTTAAAAAAAAGGAAAGGGAAAAGCAATGTGTGTTAGTTTTTGTTTTGTTGTTGTTGTTGTTGTTTTTAAGGTAATTTTCCCAAAACTATGTCTGGAGTGAGATGATTCCATTTTTGTAAAATGAATAAAGCAAAATAAAAATCACACAGATGTTTTGAGACATACCCCCCCCCCCAAGGTATGGCCGAGGAACAACAGGTGGTCTGGCTTGGCTAAGGTCCAAGACTCTTGCCTTGCTGGGTTGGGTTGAATATACATCCGGAGCAGATCTAGAGGTGGAGGTGGAGGAGAACCAGAGCCAGTTCTGGTACAGGGAGGCTGGAAGGAGGCAGCCTTGGGAGAAGGAATGGGGAGGAGGAAAGTAATAGCGAGAGAGACAAAGAGAGCAGATGCCATGGGGAGATGAACTCCTTTGGGGATGTCCTACCGGCTACCCCGAAAGTCATTGCAGTGTCGTGGTGTGATCATGGTTTCTACAGCTAGTTTCTCCACTTGGAATACATATATATTTTTGTAGTACACTGTGGAAGAAACAAAATTTCTTACTGAGTTGTAGGTTTACAAAGTGTCAAAAGAACTTTTATTTATTTATTTTTAAGTCACTGCTAAAGGAAGATCTCAAACACCAGAGATCATAATGTATGGTCTTAAAGAAGAAAACCCAGGGAAAGATGGGAAAGGCAAATAAAAAATGCTTTGAATTTAATGTGTATATATCTCCATGTGACTAATAACAGGTAGTTTGTGAACTGTTACCATCTGCTACATTTGTTTTATTGCCTTGCATGACTGTCCAAGCCTTTATCAGAAGCCTTTATGCCTAGACAGATGTAACAGGTTTACATTTCACATGGATAAGGCCCTGTAGAAAAACCATTTGACAACGGTGGTGCTCTTATCCCTTTATAATTAATGACAAAATAGAAATCTCTACCTTGATTGATATTAGTGTACAGACAAATTTATTCTAATTTGAGACCTTTACCACTATCCCAATAGTCAACTAGCAAAAGTTTTTTGTTTAGTTCATTAACTTCTCACTTCGGCTTCCTTACCAGCAAAAAGCAGAGAACTTAAAACACGAGGTTGAATAAACAACATATTTTAGATCCAAGTGATTTGTTTCATAGATTCTATTTAATATAAACTGATTCCCTTCTTAAGGGAAAATATACTTCTGGAGTCTTTTGTTGTCATTGTTTCTAATTGAAATACAGTCCTTTCCATTATTTTCCAAAATGTTTATAATAGGTGTATTTTACTTTATAACCACAAAAATTATTTTAGAAAATAATAGAGAACGACAACAAAAAGAAATTGCTTTTTAAGTTTCAGTCCATATCCTGATTTCTCGCTGCTGTGTCCTCCCAGAGAAGAATCAGGGGTCTCCTCAAGCAAGGAAGCTGATTTTAGTGGTAGATCTCTGTGGGTGACTGGGTCTGCCTGGCGGGACCAATGACCGTGGTTGATATCCCTGGAAGAGGCCATGTCCTCTCAGCAGTTTGCACCACTTGTGGGGAAAAGTAGTTCAATCAGAGCTTTGTTGGCCTCTGGCTGCCTCTAGCTCCTGCACTTCTGAGGCCACAGCCCGGTCATTTCATCACCATGCCTCTGTTTCCACAGCAGACAGAAGGCAAAGCATCCAAAAAGGCTGGTTCAGTCAGGATCCAGCAAGAGACCGACAGGGGAGATTTACACGGAGAACCAGTTACCCGATGTCGGAAGAGCGGAGAGGCCAAGCAGGGATCAGTGACTGTTGCAAGCCATCACCTCCCCTGGTCTGGAGGGACAGAACTATTACCAGGGCCCAGAAGCCAGGGCTGCCTGGGGAGAGTTGGTACCACAGACAGAGGGTCTTTCTCACCAGAGGGGGTGTGGAGGAGACACAGTCCCTGTCGGAGAGGCCTCGTGAAGCAGAGAAATGGGAGTGGGGAAGAAATACCCAGGCTTCTCCCTTCCGCCCCCCACCTCTCACCGGTGCCTCCATTCACCTACGCTATCCAGAAGCCACTTGGCAAAGGAGCCTGAGAAGTAAGTGAGAGACTACCGAGGCACCATGAGCTGACAGTTTCACTCTGTCCCTTCTTCTGCACTCCTCGTTTAGCCCACTCACTGTTGCCTCCCACAGGAATCCTGCAGCTTCCATGTGACTCGTCGCCCCGCCTCCACGCAGTGTCCACGCCTGTTAAAACTCCTCCAGAGCCCCTGAGGCTCTTCAGGTGTGAGCAAGCCAGCCCCATCGTCCTCCGGGTCTGACCCTGCCCCCTCTGCACCGCGCCCCTTCCGACACCGGTTCCAGTCCCAGGCTCCTGCCTGCTAAACCTTCTTAATGTTGTTTTCCTTGTTTAAAATTTCAAAAATGCACAAAGAAACAGAGAGTAATACAACGAACACCCGTGGACCCACCACCAAGTCTAAACATACAAAACTATAAACACAGCTGAAGCCTCCTGCGTAACCTTTCCGGGGTTACACTCCCCTCTTTGATCCACAGCCAATGAAAACCATCTTCCTGGCCGGGCGCGGTGGCTCACGCCTGTAATCCTAGCACTCTGGGAGGCCGAGGCGGGCGGATTGTTTGAGCTCAGGAGTTCGAAACCAGCCTGAGCAAGAGCGAGACCCCCGTCTCTACTAAAATTAGAAAGAAATTAATTGGACAACTAAAAATACACAGAAAAAATTAGCCGGGCATCGTGGCGCATGCCGGTAGTCCTAGCTACTCGGGAGGCTGAGGCAGGAGGATCGCTTGAGCCCAGGAGTTTGAGGTTCCTGTGAGCTAGGATGACGCCATGGCACTCTAGCCCGGGCAACACAGTGAGACTCTGTCTCAAAAAAAAAAAAAACCATCTTCCTGAATTCTATGTTTATCATTTTCAGGTATGTCTTCATGCTTTTATTACATGTGTATCTTTAAATGATAAATGATATTATAGGTTTTAAGACATATATATATATGTATATATATATATATATACATATATCTCTCCTTTGGCAACTTCTTCACTCAACATTACATTTAAGAGATATACATCTGTTTATACATGGAGCCCTATATAATTCATTCATTTTAACTGTTCTGTACTGTATAACTATACTATAATTTATCTATTCGCCTGGACAATGACATAAGTTGTTTCCAAATTTTTGTTATTACAATGTTGCATCAACGTTCATATTCTTGTCTCATTATGCTCACACACAAGGGTTTCTCTGGAATGTGCTTCTAAGGTAGAGTTGCCGCTAGTTCATGGGTTACGTGTTATTTGATTTATTGGATATTGGCAAATTGCTCTCCAAAATGGATGTACCAATTTACATTCCCACAGCAGGAAAATGAGAATTCCTCTTGGTCCACATTTTTACCAACATTCAGTGCTATAGTTTTGTTGTGTTTTATTATATCTTTAATTTGCCAAACTAAAAGGTATTAAAATTGTGTCTTACTATGCTTTTCATATTTTTTTTCCTGACTACCAGCAAAGTTAGACATTCTTTTATGTCTATTGGCCATTTGAGTCTTCTGTGAATTACCCATTAATATTTTTCATTCATTCTATATTGGGATGTTTACCTTTTTCCTATTTATTTGTAGAAATTCTTTATATATTCCGGATATTAATACTGTTTTATACATTGCAAATATCTTCTTGTGGGTTTTGGTATGTATTTATACTTTTAAAATATGGTGTCTTTTAAATTATGGAGGTTTTAAGCTTTAAATTTTAATGTAGTCAAAGTTATCAATCATTTCTCTTGTGGTTTCTGCTTTTTATATTTTATTTAAGAAATATTTCTTTATCATGAGGTCACAAAATAGTCTATATTTTTCCTAAAAGTTTAAAATTTTTGCTTTTCATATACAGGTTTTTAATCAACTTGAAATTTAACTCTCATCTATTATGAAATATGGTTCTAATTTTATAGCTGAATGAAAAATTAAAATAATCACTTTTTCCAGCACCATTTATCCCATTGTTCATTCTTTCACCACTGATCTGCAATGACAGTTCTGTTATACATCAAATTTCTGTATTTGTGCAGATCTGTTTCTGGGCTCTCTATTCTACTCCATTGTGTATGCCTGAGCTAATACATATTGTCTTTAAAATTATAGCTTTATATAAGGCTTCATATCTTATAGGGTGCATTACCTCATCTTGTTTTTCAAATTTATACTTTTTATTGGCCCATTGCTCTTCCAAAGAAATTTTAAAATCAGCTAGTTAAATTTAATATCAAAAAATCTATTTGAATTTTTATTGGAAAGTCATGAAATTTGTAAATTTATTCATGGAAAATTGAAATCCCTACCATACTGAATTTTCCTTCCTTCCCTTCATTTATTGAGATTGGCTTTAATACATTTCAATAAAGATTTATAATTTTCCTTGGCTCACTGTGGTGGCTTACACCTGTAATCCTAGCACTCTGGGAGGCTGAGGCGGGAGGATTACTTGAGGCCAGGAGTTCAAGACCAACATGAGCAAGAGCAAGCCTCATCTCACAAAAATAGAAAAATTAGCTGGGCGTGGTGGCACGTGCCTATAGTTCCAGTTACTTGGGAGGTTGAGGCAGGAGAATCGCTCAAGTTCAGGAGTTTGAGGTTGTAGCGATCTATGATGTCACCACTGCACTCCAGCCCAGGAGACAGAGCAAGACCCTGTCTCAAAAAAAAAAAAAAAAAAAAAAAAAAAGATTTATAATTTTCTTCCATGGGATCTAATCATCTTTTGTTAGATTTATTTCTATAAATCTTTATATTTTTTGCTGTTACTTTAAATGACATATATTTAAATTATAATCATTGCACTGTTGCTTATGTATAATAATGCAAAGACTCTTGCATATTAATCCTATATCTGGAAAACTTGTTGGGCTCCAATCATTTGTCTGTATTTTGAGTTTCTATATGGCCATTCACATTGCTTTTGACTGTATTTTCTTTCTCACCAATCTTTATATGTGTTTTTTATTCATTACCTTACAATGCTATCTAGGATCCCCAATATAATGCAAAATGAAATCAGTGATAGCAAGCATCTTTGTCTTATTCCTGATTTTAAAGTGGATGCTTCTAAAATGTTACCAATACATTTAATATTTGCCGTAGGTTTTCATGATACCCTAATTTCATATTCTTCTTCCTCCAAGAAGGATTCAACATTCTTATTCCTTTTGCCATGGACACCTGGGGATGACCAAGCTCCAGTAATCTGACCATGCTGACCACACCTACAAAAGACTAACCAGAGTGTCAGTTAATTACTTTATAACAAGAAGGATAAATATCCAGTGGACCAGATACTGGTGTTTTCTGGTCAGCACATTCTCTCTGTAGACAAACCTTTCTGTGAAAACCAAATCGTCATCAGAAGATAACTTGGTGTGTGGGAAGAGTTAGCTGAAGTGTCATTAAGCTGGGAAAGTTTGATGCTTCCTTCTTTACTATAAAGAAAAAACAGACCGGTTCAATCACATGGTTAAGACCACATTTTCTTCCCCGTAGAAAAGAAATACTATGTTTGCTACCCTTAGTCTGTTTTTCATTTGCCCAATCCTGAGTGACATATCACTCAGTGTGGTATGTTTGTATCTTTATAACCTATTCTGACTCTTTTGAGGATAGCTTCATGTATTTCTGCTTTAATCTATAGTGTGTTGATTTTATAGTTTGACACTCAGAAGGCAATTTATATCACCGAATTTTAAGAACTTGAAGTACAGATCATCCGAAATGTTCACACCCTTTGATCTTGCAATTCCAATTTTAGGAAGTAGTGGCACAAGTCCACAAAGGTGCATGAGCAGAAATGCTACAATGCTATTTGTAATATCAAAAATTAAAACATAGGGGCCGGGAGCGGTGGCTCATGCCTGTAATCCTAGCACTCTGGGAGGCCGAGGCGGGTGGATCGCTCAAGGTCAGGAGTTTGAGACCAGCCTGAGCAAGAGCGAGACCCCGTCTCTACCAAAAAATAGAAAGAAATGATCTGGACAACTAAAAATATATAGAGAGAGAAAAAATTAGCTGGGCATGGTGGCGCATGC
>NW_012138080.1:6434260-6473045 GCF_000956105.1 Propithecus coquereli
TCCCAGCTACTCGGGAGGCTGAGGCAGAAGGATTGCTTGAGCCCCAGGAGTCTGAGGTTGCTGTGAGCTAGGCTGATGCCACAGCACTCTAGCCTGGGCGACACAATGAGACTCTGTCTCAAAAAAAAAAAAAAAAAATGTTTGTGTGTATTTATATAGGCAAAAATATCTATAAATACACACACAGAAATGTTTGTTATCAAGCTGCTAATATTGGTAGTTGCTGAGGAGGGGAAATTGTGGAGTTGGAGTAGGAGACACTTTCTCTTTTTTTGTGTTGTTTTCCATTATAATATATTATGTTCAGGGCCCCACCCACACAGCTCCCACCTGCAGCCTGGAGGGAACCCCCCCATAGTCCAGTGCTCTACCAGGGACCTACTAGCTGCAAGCCACCATTGTACCTGGAGCTGAGTGGAGCAAATGCCCACGGCCCTGGCACTCATGACCACTGCCTAGATAGCCTTGCCCAGCTGCCACAGCCAACACCCTGGGGAGATCTGGGCAGAGCAATCTCCCATAATTCCAGCCTCTGTGGAGAGGGACTCACCCAGTCCCCCACCCAAGCTTCCAATTGCAGCCTAGGGAACAATCCACCATTCCTCATGAAGATCATCTAGCACCAGCTTGGACTGTGATTATCAAGGGAACAGGACAACACAGAATAGCTTCATTACACGCTCTCAGTGCATTGCCCCTCTCCTCCCAGGTCAATCTCCCAGAGTAAGTCACAAAAACACCATCTTGGGACCTCTCCTTCTCACTAAGTAGGAGAATTCCCAGCAAAGGAGAACAGTTGTGCTACAAACCTATCTGCCCTGAGCTGAGAAAAGAGGTTTCAGATGAGAAGAAACCAGCAAAAGAACTCTGGCAACATGAAAATAAACTAGTTTGACACCCCAAAAGGATCATAGTAGATCTACAGCAACAAACCCCAACCTAAAGGAAATTGCCAATATGTCAGAAATGGAATTCAGAATGTGGATGGCAAATAAGATGAATAGGATTGAAGAGAAAGTTGAAAACCAATACAAAGAAGCAAAAAAGATATTTCAGGACATCAACAAAAAATGAAAAAGTCACTAAAGAGATAGACAACATAAGAAAAGATATAACAGAACTTAAAGAAATGAATCATTTACAGAATTTCAAAATAGAGCTAGAACAACAGGCTAGAACAAGCAGAAGAAAGAATCTCAGAGCTTGAAAACAAGGCTTTCAAACTAATCCAGTCAGTCAAAGATGCATAAAAAAAGAATAAAGAAGAATGAATAATCTGTCAGAGAAATATGGGACTGTATGAAGCAAGCCTATATATGAATTATAGGTATGCTTGAGGCAGAAGAAGAAAAAGCAAAAATCATGGAAAATCTATTTGAGGGAGTTCTTGAGGAAAACTTCCCTGGTATTACCAGAGATTCAGATATCCAGAAACAAAATGGTCATCAAAGACTAGGAAGATTCATAGCAAATAGGATGACATCTCCAAGATACATAGTCATCAACTTGGCCAAAGTCAAAATGAAGGAGAAAATGCTGCAAGCTGCAAGCTGCAAGATGAAAGCAACAACTAACCTACAGAGGAAAACCCATCAGGCTAACAGCAGACTTCTCAGAGGAGATCTTATAAGCCAGAGAAGTTGGGGCCTCATTTTTAGTCTCCTTAAACAGAAAAACTGCCAGCCAAGAATTTTGAATCCTGAAAAATTAAGTTTCATAAATGATGGAAATATAAAGACTTGTCCAGACAAGAAAACACTAATAATTTGTCACCACTAGACCTGCCCTACAGGAAATGCCCAAAACTGCATTATACATGGAACAGGAAAATAGATACCCACCAGTGTAAAAACACCCAACAGATAAAGCTAACAGATTTATAAAATAATAGCACAAGAGGGAAAACAAAACAATATAGTATCATCCAACATGATAAACAGAACAGTATCCCACATATCAGTAATAACACTGAACATGAACAGTCTTAATGTCCCACTTAAAAGACAGAGAGGCTGAATGAAAAACCATAACCCAAGTATATACTGTCTCCAAGAAACACATCTAACTCACAGATTCAAGGTATAGGGATGGGAAAAAATATTCCACACAAATGGAAACCAAAAGTGAGCAGGTATAGCCATTCTCATATCAGATAAAATAGACTTTAAATGAACAGAGGTTAAAAAAAAAGACAAAGATGATCATTATATAATGGTAAAGGGAACAATTCAAAAAGAAGACATAGCCATCCTAAATATATATGCACCAAACACAGGTGCTCCCAGATTCATAAAGCCAATTCTATTAGACCCAAACAAAGAATTATCAAAGCAGAAAGTCAATAAAGAAACACTGGACTTAAATGAGATTCTAGAACAAATGGACCTAACAAACATTTACTGACTATTCTACCCCAAAACTACTGAATATACATTCTTCTCATCAGCAAATAGGACATTTTCCAAGATTGATCAAATCTTAGGCCACAAAAGAAGTCTCAGAAAATTCAAAAAAATTGAAATCATACTATGTGTCTTCTCAGACCACAGCAGAATAAAACTAGAAACCAATTCCAAGAGAGGGAGGGTTACGGATAAAAACTTACTTATCAGGTTTAATGAAGACTACCATGATGACAGGCACACTAAAAGCTCCAACATAAGCATTGTACAAGGTATCCATGTAACAAAAACATCTGAAAAAAAAAAAGAAAAAAAAAACATCTGTACCCCCTTAATATTTGGAACTGTTCAAATTGTGCAGGATGTACACATTTATGTGGACGATAACACAGACTGAAAACTGCTGATGCTTTCGAGACATATGTGCGCATTCATTCAATAAGCATTTGAGCATCATATGTGTATAATACTGATGGAGGGATAAAAGCACCACAATACTCTCATAAAAGCTCCCAGGGGCTGGGAACCACCAACCTCAGTTCTTTGGTGTATGGATTTTACAGGTACTCTTTTACACCCAAGCATGACCCAAGTTTCAACCCTGCCTCACCCATGCCAAGAACTGCTTTGTGAACCAGAGAGAGGAAGGGTCTTGCAACACCTGGAACACTGATCCACTTGAACCTGTGCTCAGGAGTCCTGAGATGGACACAGTATTCGGAGGTATGCCATCCTCTCTTTTCAAGATTTGTCTATCACAAATTCCATGCAGCTGATCTAGCCAAAAGAGAATGGGTCTATCTATCGTCCAGTGAGGATTCAACACCATGCAATAACCACCACCACAGCAGCAGCAGCTAACATTTGCTAGTACTTTTTAAGTCCCAAGCCCTGTGTTCAATACTTTATTTACAGTAGCTCACCTATACCTCATATAGATCCATGAAGTACAATTTTTTTAAATAATTGTTTTATTGAAGTACAGAACACACAGTAAAGTGCATGAAACACGTGTGTACCTTTGCATGTACCTGACACTAGGTGGCAAACTCTTGGAGGCCAGAGAGTATCTTATTCATCTTTATGCCCCACAGCACCTTGGATCGAGCCTTGACGTACCAGTTAATGTTTGTTAAGTGGTAAAATTGTAAGTTAACAGCCAAAAGAAAATAAATGGCCCCTTGTCTTAATAGTTCTCAACTTTTAGTACACGTCACCGGCACCTGTGGAACTCTGAATGACAAAGCTGCCAATGCTTCAATTCTGGAGATCCTGATGCAGTGGGTGAATCCTGATTCTGTAACTGCAGTTTTGATCAGACAAATATTTTCACTCACCTTTAACCCCATGCTCTTCTCAAATGAGAACGTGTTTTCCATGACTTCGCTAAATCAAAGGCTAAAAGCACCATTATGTGTATCTATCATCACCTTACCTCTACAATGAGTTTTCTTACACAACTCTTCCTTCCAAAGAGTTAGACTAGCGTACTCTAGGGAATATCATCTTCATGGATTTTTAAAACCCACACTTTCAGCATTTTTACATCAAAAAGAATAAAAGTAATCATTGGAATAACAGTGAAAAATTTTCTGGCAGTGCATAAAAGGGGAACAGTTACTGGGCTGAGAAGAAACTCATTAAGATTATAGATAGCAGTAATATCCAAAGAATTTATAGTGGTATTTTATAAATGCCGTATTCTAAAATCTTGCTCTATTTTTATTGTCAGTAGGACCTTACTGATGTTGTATTATGACAAGAATGTAAATGGTAAAAAAAAAAAAACCTTCAAAATGATGCCTATGTAGTTGCTATAAGCATACTAAGGGCGGGGAGTGGTGGCTCATGCCTATAATCCCAGCACTTTGGGACTCTGAGATGGGAGGATTGTTTGCTTGAGGCCAGGAGTTCAAGACCAGCCTAGGAAACATAGTGAGACCCTGTTTCTACAAAAAAAAAACAAAAAAAAAATTAGCCAGGCATGGTAGTGCATGGCTACAGTCATAGCTACTAAGAAGACTGGGGTAGGAGGATTGCTTGAGACCAGGAGTTTGGGGTTACAGTGAGGTGTGATCACACCACTGCACTCCAGCGTGGGCAACAGAGCAAGACCCTGTCTCTAAATAAATAAATAAATAAATTTAATATCATTATTTCATTTATTCAATTATTCATTCTTCCAACAAATGTTAAATGAGACAGTAGATACACAGAGATGAAAAATACAGTTCTTTCCTTGAAAGTTATCAGTTTAGTAAGGTAGACAGTTTAGGAAATTAGAAGTTACAATGGATATGACAAGAGCAATATTAAAGATACACACAAGGCACTGTAGAGGCTTAGAAGGAGCCAAAACTTTGGGGGTGGCAAGTGGGGAGATGTTAGTAAAGGCCTCCAGGAAGAATAACTCTTGAGCTTTGAATTTTACCTTAAGGAAAAAATAGGAGGCAGCTAGTTTAAGAGGAGCACCTGTCAGAGGTCTTAGTCAAAAGCAGCAGAAATCAATGTTGGCTGATTAAGCAGAAAAGAAATTATTAAAGTGACGTTAGGTAGCTCATAGAATTTTCTGGATCATGCAAGGACCAGTCTGAGAGTCCACACAGCTAGAAAATCTGCCAAATCATACCACAAATCTGGTCTAGTGAGGATATTGCTGAAGTTGGTATTGCCCTTACCACTGGCCTTGGACATTAAACAGCAACCAGTTCCTGCTGTCTCAGAAGTTCAGTTTTGCTGAAATGGCTAACATCACCATCAGAGAAAAGTTCTCTGTGGTTCTTGCTTCTACATGTCATTAGCTCCTAAAACAAATTGTGGGGCCCCCATCTCACAATGCAAAGAATGGCAAAAAATTTGCAGCTATCCATCTGATTGGCCTAGGCTAGGTCACATGTCTACATCTAGCTACAAAGGAAACTAGGAAAGTAGGTATCTAACTGTTTTCATGATCTATTGCTACATAACAAACCACCTTAGTGGCTTAAAACATCAACAACCGTTATTATATCCCAGTATTCTGTATGTTGACTGGGCTCAACTAGACAGTTCTTTTGCACCAAGTGGTATCTACTGGGTCTAAAATCCACCCGAAGGCTCATCTACCTGGGCTGTCCAAGATGGCTCACTCACGTGGCTGGCTGTTGGCTGGGAGTTCAGCCAAAGCAGGTCAGTTCTCCTCCATGGGGTCGCTTCATACAGATTGGACTGCCACAGCATGGTGCTCTGAGGGTAGTTGTACATTTTACACAGTGTGTCCCTTCCAAAAGGGAGCATTTCAAGCAACAAAGTCAAAGCTTCAGATCTCTTATTGCTCAGCCTAGGAAGTTACACAGCACCACTTCCACCCATTCTATTGGTCAAACCAAGCCACAGGCTAGCACACACTGAAGAAGAAAGATAAGCTCTATCTTGCAATGCAAGAAATGGCAAAAAATTGCAGCTATCCTTAGTTCCCCACACTGGCAGTTTTAGCTTTTATACTGATAGGAAGGCTTCTAAAGTACAGTATAGTACTCATAAGCTGAAGATTTTCTGACATGTAGGAAAGAGGTTTAGATACTGAGCTGTCACACAGATATAAAAATGTCCACTGTAAGAAGCAGGAAGAAGAGCATTCCAAGTAGAGGGAACATGTATTGGAAAGTCACAGAGAGGGCTTCAGTTGATACTGCCACTTAAGCAGTACACTACTCATGATAATATAATTCCTGCTGTTCTCTTGCTAACACTGCATTAGAACTGCTTCTTGTTGAACAGAGTTGTAGTTCTACTGTATTTGTGCACATTAGAGGGTTTAAACTAATTACAATTGATTTGTAAGTTGCAGTACTTGCTTGTTTTCTCCTTTCTACATCTTTAAAACCGTTTTTAAGATCACTGTTTATAAGATCTGCTCCAGGATCAGAAACGTGTATTTGACAATGACTGCCTAGGGAATGCAGCGATTTGAAAATAAATAAATCCAGACCTCATCTATACACTCAGGCATTTTAAAATATTGAATAGTCTTTTATTTCTCATTATGATAACATTCAAGATAGCAGAAAAGTGGAAAGAATAATACAATAAACACCAGTATATCCACCATCTAGATTTGATTTAACAATTGCTGGCATTTTGTCATATTTTCTTTATGTATATGGTTTTTTTTCATGAACTATTTTAAAATGTTACAGACTTCATGACATTTCAGCCATCTGCAAAAACTAAGGACATTATCATACATATCCATAATTTCATTATTCTATCTAAAAATTAACAATAATTCCTCAAGAATATTTAATGCCAGCCAATATTCAGATTTCCACAATATCCCCAAAATGTCTTTTATAAATGGTTTATTCAGGCCGAGTGCAGGGGCTCACGCCTGTAATCCTAGCACTCTGGGAGACTGAAGCAGGCGGATTGCTTTAGCTCAAGAGTTTGAGACTAGCTTGAGCAAGAGTAAGACCCTGTTCCTAATAAAAAGAAAGAAAGAAAAAAAAAACCCCAGCTGGGCATTGCAGTGCGGGCCTGTAGTCCCAGCCACCCAGGAGGCTGAGGCAGAAGAATTGCTTAGAGCCCAGGAGTTTGAGGTTTCAGTGAGCTACAATGACACCACTGCACTCTACCCAGGGTGACAGAGTGAGACTCTGTCTCAACAAAAACAAAACAAAACAAAACAAAGCAACTAAACACCCCTCCTGACAACTCCCCACCCCTTAAAAAAATAAATACATAAATGGTTTATTCGGATGAGAATCCTATCAAGAACTATGCATTGCACTTGATTGCTATTTCTCTTAAATCCCTTTTAATCTAGGATATCACTTTTGAAGAGACCAAGTTATCTGCTTTGTAAAGTAATCCAGATACTAGGTTTGTATGATTGCTTCCACATAGTGCCATTTAACTTTTTTCCTCCAGTATTTCCTGGAAACTGAAAGCTAAATTTAAAGGCTTATTTAGATTTGGGTTAAATGTATTTGGCAAGAATACTGTGTACTTCTGTGATCTCTGTACTTCACATTACATCACATCAGCAGGCTCATTGTGATCACTTGTCTTTTAGTTGGGGTGGGTGGGGGTTAAGCAAAAATAATATTTGCCAGGCTGGATGAGGCAAAATAGTCTTAGGGTCTCAAAGGGACTAAAGGTGTGAAGAGAAGTGATAACCAGTTTCCTGGGGCTGCTGTCTGCCTCTGAGACCATAACATTGGGCTGCATCCCTCACTTGAGAGGGGAGATGCTCATCTTGACGGTATTAATAAAGAGCAGCCACCCACTCTGATTCTGACCAGGGTCTGAGAACAAGACTCCCCTCTACCCCAGAGAAGGGGAAGCACCCAGCATAGCCCCTGCACAGGCCTCGCCTGCCCTGTTCTAGGTTCCTAAAAGGGAAAACAGTACAGTACAGCAACATTTATTTCATGGGACCTACAGAGCTGTAAGAACTTTGGGTCTAGTGTACTCAACATGGGCTCAGAGGCCAGAGCATGAGCATTACCGTCTGTGTCAGCTCTAACATTCCAGTAGAGGCTGAAAATGGCAGCAGGGAGGCGACAGTGACAATCTCTGGAAGGCACTACTGACATGTTGGGCTGGATAATTCTTTGTTATGAGGGCTGCCTGTGCATTGGAAGATATTTAGAGGCATCTTTAGCCTCTACCTAACTAGATGCCAGTTGTACCCTCACTGCAGTTGTGACAACCAAAAGTGTCTCCAGACATTGCCAAATGTCACTATGTTGGCAGGGAGGTGGTTGTATCAAAATTGCCCCCTGTTGAGAAACACTTGTCTGAGGGGAGGATCAATTGAGTGATAATAGGGTTTTCCGTTAAGAGGCTAATACCACACATTAGCTCATTTCATCTGGATAAGCAGCTCTGTGAGGTAGGAGCACTATCTTGATTTTTGCAGTTGAGGAAAGTTCTTGGCAAGGTTCTATGATGTCGTTGAGGTTCACACCTTGGTCTACCCCACTTTAAAGCTAATCCTCTGTTCATGTATTAAACTGACTCCTCTCTTTCTGTCAAAAAGGTGTAGCCACCAGAATGTCAGCATCCCAGGCCTGGCTGCAGCAGAGAAGTATGAGGGACAACCTTCAAGGACCATCAGCTCAGGGCCAGGAGCAGCTTCCTGATCCACAGCATTGATCTGGTTGGAGTTTCCAGGGGGCAGTGGGAAGTTCCACTGATGCCCTTTATGGGGCCACTGCTACATTGCCTGAATGAGTTCTTGAAGAGGAGATAGCCATGAGAGTAGCTTTGGGCAGCGGAGTGGAACATGGAACATGTTAAAGACACTGAAGAAAAAGTGGTGGGCCTCTGAGAAATAACAATGGGAAGATTATCTCTAAATTCTTTAAGTAATGTATAAGATCCGAGGCTCCAAAGAAGCCTGAGATAATTCAAGAGCTGCAAAATGAGAACAATGCCTACACAAACCATACTTCACTGGAACAACATAGGGTTGGGAGAAGCTCCCTCTGGATACCCCCAGTGAGGAAGGGCTGGTGCTTAGAGGGGTCAGCAGGGCAGGGCCTCATGCTGGGGCCCTTGAGGAGCCTGGAGAAGTAGCCCTCAGCAGAACCAACCGGATACACGGGGGCAAACAGATACCTAAAGTGAAGCATTTCCAAACTATTCCAGCAGATCTTCCTCTTCTCTGAACTGATAACTGTTATTGTCAGTCCTGTGGGCCCAGCATCTAATTGTTCTCCATTTGACAGAATCAGAAGTTTCAAGGTGGCAATTGTCTCTGGTATATTGGTCTTGTTTCCTAACTAGACTGTAAACTCCTTGGTAAGAACCAAGGCCTATGTCTTTATAATCCCTCAGCACAGTGCTGAGTGCATAAAGGTATTCAGTAAACTGTTAATTGATTTTAAAAAGATAGACCATAAATTGATATTATACATAGATAACTATAAAACTGTTGAAGGACATGATAAACAGCAAAGCTTCAAGAAAGCTATTAAAAATTACATTTAAAAAATTTTTTTTCTCAGCCTGAGCAAGAGTGAGACCCCGTCTCTACTGAAAATACAAAGAAATTAATTGGACAACTAAAAATATATAGAAAAAATTAGCCGGGCATGGTGGCTCATGCCTGTAGTCCCAGCTACTCGGGAGGCTGAGGCAGAAGGATGGCTTGAGCCCGGGAATTTGAGGTTGCTGTGAGCTAGGCTGACGCCATGGCACTCTAGCCCAGGCAAAAGAGTGAGACTCTGTCTCAAAAAAAAAATTTTTTTCTGAGACTACTCATTCCACTGAGTCAAGGGAATGGCATTTGTTGAATAAATATCTATTGCCCTCAACCATGTGTCAGGTTATGTTTTTGAAGTTGGGAATATAGAAATGAATAAAACAGGCAGATATCTCTGCCCTCGTGCAACTGTAAAAATTACATGAAAACTACCTCTATTGTATTTCCCTGGATCCTACTACAAAGTTAAGGATAGATGTAGGTTTTTCACAAAGGTAATGCTCTATTTCAGCATTGTACAATGGAAATATAATGTGAGCCACATATGCAATTTAAAATTTTTCAGTAGCTGTATTTTTTAAAAGGAAAAAGAAACAGGTGAAATTAACTTTAATAATACATTTAATTTAACATATATATTTTTTTCATGACTCACAGCAAGGTTTCCACCTTTATTCACATTGAAATACAGGACAAAAGTAGAAATAGAGTCATCCCTTGACTGTCCCAGAGAACCCTGAGGCCAGACAGTCTCCTCTATGATAAGGAGAATTTTCTCCAGGGAGACAAGTTGCTCAGAAGGTTATGTTTTCCCCATTTGATCAGGCTGAATTTCACAATGTAGCAGGTTGATAGAGGAACCATTTCTGCATTGAGGACAGCACATCAGGAGCCCTTCGAGGCTTTGCACAGAGCCAGGAGAGAAGCTTGAAGACTGGAATGATGAAGAAGGTTGGGCTACAGAGCCCTTTAAGAGAACACTCCATTTGTATCTCTCCAACTATGGTAAGCCCATGGGTGGGTACATGTCCAGTTCTGGAGCCTGGGAAGTTCAAGACCAAGGTGCTGGCAGGTTCAGTTGTTTGGTGAGGGCTGCTCTCTGCTTCCAAGATGGTGCCTTGTTGCTGCATCCCCCAAAAGGGTGGAATGCTATGTCATCACATGACAGAAGAATATATCTAAATATATCTGGAAAATGTCTTTAGGGTCCTTGATTTAAATGCTGTGTATTCATGCCAATTCCTACCACCTGAACCCATCCTTCAAATTTTTATCCTTGAAAAGGTCTATATAGAATTTGATAGACCTTTGTGTACAGAATTTGAGCCTTTGAAAACTTTGCTGGAAAATTTCTAGCACCTTTAGAAATCATGTAGTCAAATAGCAGTCTCTTTCCTACCTCTCCCTCCAATTTTACCAATAAAATTAATAATGTCCTAAGAGGTTAGGACATATTGAATACTTAAATATTCAATATTTGCCATGATATATTGAATATTTGTCCAGAAAGTTCTAGATATCCAGTAGTCAAGAAAGTACTACAATATCGAATTATAATTTTCATTATTTATGCAATAAACTTGATAAGCAAGTCCAAAAAGACTAGTGGGAATGATTAAGACACAAAATTTCTGTTACTCATCACACTTTGGGAAACTGGTGAAATCCCCATCAAATCAGCAACAAAAACATTGGCAACAAAAAGTTGTAATAGTATTCTTATTTCAAAATGTTTCTTTTTATATCTGAACTGGACAGCAGGAAAAAAATTAAAAAATAAAATATTTCTTTTTATACTTTTATTCCACGTGATTATAATCTAATTTATATCTGATATGAATGTTTATCTTCAGTACATCTTATATTATGGACACATCCAGCTGACCATATAGAAAACAAGTTTATTTGGGTCCCAGATAGTTTTGGGTTTTTATTTGCTTTGGTGAAAAAGATTGTAACAAACATGAAATCATGTGGGGTGAAAACAGAAGTTACTGTGGATTAGGAACATGAAACCTGGTTTCTAGTACGTACTTCTCTATAAATTGGATGACTAAGGATATCATTGTCATTTAACTTTTTAGGGCATTATTAATTTATCTGTTAAATTGGAGGGGGAGGTGGGGAAGAGACTGCTCTTGGACTAGATAATTTCTAAAGGTGCCAAAACTTTTTCAGCAAATTATTCATTGGCTCAAATTTTATATAGATAATATTTTATAATATAGTAAAGGTTCGCTCAGTTATTAGTCATGCTCATTGTGAGGAAAAAAAAATTCCATTAGAAAATAATTCAAACATGAAGAAAATGGAGAAAGTGCATTATATGACAAAATGAGATAAATTGTCTTTAGCTATGAGGAAACAGAGGGGTTATAATATTACAGTTCTATAAAGTAGGAAGGCCAAATGGGATAGGGGGAAAGAATCAGGAGACTATGTGAATCAGGAGACCATGGCTGTAATCCTCATTCCACCTGTAACTTTTTAAATCTTGTACAGATCCCAAAATCTGTGATCACATGTTCTGTAAAATAGTTTTCATCAGCTCTAAGAGGTCTGTGTGAAAATCAGAAGAGATAATAAAAGCACTTTGAAAAGTTATGTAAATCTGAGATATTAGCACTATAGTACATCAGGAATTATCACTAGAATGCTGTTCACAATTTCATGGTTTTAAACTAACTGTTCTGGAAAAGTTATTTTTTAATCATTTTTAAGAAAAGAATACAGAACATGTCAGAGAATTATATAACAAACACCCTCCACCTAAAATTAAATGTAAATCATTTGTTACATTTGCTTCATTTTTTTTAAGAGATGGAGTCTTGCTATATTGCCCAGGCTGGACTCAAACTCCTTGCCTCGAGTGATCCTCCTTTCTCAGCCTCCCAAGTAGCTAGGACTACAGGTACAAGCCACAGCACCCAGCTGCTTTATATTTTTTTAAAGATATAAGACATTGCAGTTATAGATGAAGTTCTCTTTAGCGCTTCTTGACCCATATCAGCCTCTAATGAATTTGGTATGTATCCTTTCCATCTATATTTTTATACTTTACTATAAAAATGTATATCCACAAATAAAGTATTGGTTTATTTTTGAAATTCACATACACTGTAAAATTCACAGCAGATTTTACTCATTTTGACACTTTGTTCATTTTTCATTGCTTTTATAATCTAACCATATTACCTATAGCTCTGGTTTATTTAAGTGCTCAATAGTATATATGCAATAGTGTTCAATCTATGAATATATCACAATTTATTTATTCACTAAAAAGTACTTTTGTAGCCAGAGTATGTTTACTGAGTTAAAAAATAAAGTCTTAGGTAAATGTTTAGATACAGAAAGGACCTTAGAGATCATCTGGTGCAGATTTCTTAAGCTGTGGTTCATGGATCCTTTTCTATGAGTGTTAGAATGTCTGAGGAATTTGAGTGTCTGTGGGTGTAAGTGTTTTCCATCAAAAGGGCCAAAGCTTTGATCATGTTTTCAAAGAGATACATGTGCCAAATAGTTATTTGTCCTAAGAGGGTTGCGAACCTGTGATCTAGTTGTACTCTCTCATTCGACATATAAGGAGAGTGAGGTCAAGAGAGGTTAAATAATTTATATAAAATCATAGTGATAATTGAGCCTGTTCATAGACCCTGATCTATGTATATTGCCTTTTCAGAACACCACATTGCTGGGGTTTTGTACTTGCATGTTTGTTGATTTCTTACATGATAAAATATGAATTAAGTTCCTTTCACTTTTTAGTTCAATTTTTTTTTCCTTTTAATTATTATCCACTGCTGGTGAGGAGGTGGTAAAATTAGTACACTCCTATATTACTGGTGGCATTCTAAATTGGTATAGTCGTTTGGAAAATAATATGAGATGATGAAGTGCCAATTAAACATTCATAGATTTTTGCCTCAGTAATTTTTATATTGAGAAAAATTTCCAAAAATTTAACAAAGCTCCATGCACAAAATTTTCCTCAAAGTAGTGTTTGTAATAGTGGAAAACATCCACCATTAGGGTAATAGATAAATCAGAGTATCTCAATTCCACAGACTACTATGTAGGCAATACAATTAAGGTTTTATAAGATGTTAAATGATAGGAGGAAATGCTTACAACATAACATTAGGTGAAAAAAGGGATACAAAATCTATTTACATTATAGTCACAATTTTGTAAAAAGTCTGCACAGGAGAAAAAAACTAGAAGTAAATATAAAATATGATAACTGGTAGTTGTTTTTTTTCTTTTCTTGATGCCAAATCTTAGGTAATGCAGTTATGGTCATAATTTTTAAAAGGTAAACAAAAACAATACTATCATTGGCTCCAAATGCAATGAATTCTATATTTCCCACAGATTTATCATCTTAAAACATTCAAAGACTTTCCTTTTGTAATACAATTTTGTAAGCATAAGAATGCTGTCTTCAGAAGTACATGTGAGATTACCAATTACAGGTTGGTTGATTGCACTCAAAAGGCAGTAGGCCAAATAGCTTCTCAAATTCCATATTGCAAAGTTGGAAGCTGATTTTTAAATTGTCCTTAGTGAATAGGGTTGGCTTGTGCATTTACTGGACGAAAATCATCATTTTGTAATTTTATCTTTTGTATGAAATCAGAAAGATATTTTCTCAAAAGCAAGGTTTTCTTTCTAATGTTTTGATATTTAAATTCATTATTTTAGTTTATACATTTTCCTAGTGTAGGGTCTGCTTTATGATCTTACCATATCTTCTTATTTTGATATTTCTGTTTAGTAGAGCTATCAAATGAAAACAAACGTGGTCATCTAAAATCAATTCATTTCCAGTTTTTCACTGCACACACACATACTCAAGCTTGCACACGAGTTAAACCAGCAGGGGGCGAAATACAATAGGAATAAATTTGACAAGCTATATAGATTTTTCTTACTTTAGTGACTGAGCAATAACAAAAAAATCCAGCGTCACCACAAAGCAGTTGGTACTTCAATTTAAAGTGATGCAGTCTCCGTATATTTTACAGCGATTGAGTTGTAAAGAGAGGAATGCAGGTCTATTTTAGCACTTCAAGTTAATTTGTCTAGAACATCGCAGAGGAGGGATAAATCATGATGAACTGCTATTGTCCTTATCTTTCCTCTGATTTGTATAATTCTTCCACTCAAATGGGTGGACACTTTTCTGTGGCTGAGAGGGTGTTTTCCATCCTTCTTTCTTTGCGTAGCTGCGGAGCTTTGCTGTTTTGGACCGATTTTAAATTATTCAAATTACCGATCCAGGTTTGGCAATATGGACAGAATGAGGGACCGACAGAGCTCATTTGCAGGGTAGGACTCCCGGCTCATCATCCCAGACAGTAATATAATCCTGCAGCCTTGAAGTCTGGTTTTTGCAGTGGCCAGTGTTCTAACAGATATTCATGATAAAGGAGGGAGAAAGGTAATAAAAACACAAATGATCAACAGCTCAGGACTGATAATGGAAACAAAATCTGTTATGACCTCTGTTACAGAAATGCGTTTGAATGCAGAAATCGATTTTATTTCTTTATCTTCAATGGATAGTCTCCCGAAGGATCTATGAAAAACGAACAGTCTCCATTTGAGCCAAATTCCGGATTATTTTGTTGTTGGTCTCGAAGACGACCTGTCAGTTCTGCGGTTGCTTTCCCACCTTAAATTCGATTTATCACAATCTCTTCTTTGTTATTCGTTAAATATCAGCTTCCTCCTCTATCGGCTTAAATAAAAAAGAGGAAGGAACTTTGTGAATGAGAAAGTCGTTTATCGCGACAAAAAGGGCAAGCTGACGAATGCTGTCTTGTAGGTTTTTGGTGAAGATACGGTTCTGTACTTCCAAGTCTTTGCAATTTTATTTTGAGAGAGAGAGACTTAACGGGGTCCTGAGCTGAACGTTAACGTTAACCAGCTGATAGGAGCACCTGTCCCTCGCCGGGAGCGCCGCCTCAGCGGGCGGCGGAGTGCGGGAAGTCATCCATCTGCCCACAGCTCGATGACTCGCAGGGAAGTAAAAGGAAAGGGCAGCTTGCCCGCACCCAAAATGGCGGCCGGAGCTCTGTGCGACAGCGCCTGCGCACGGGTAAGCGTTCTGTGACATTAATTCCCCTGGAGTGTCCTCCCCCACCCTCCAGCACCCACCAGCGCCCGGTCCCGACCTAGCCACCTGCGCCCGGAAGTGACGTGTCGGCGGCAGCGGCTCCCCCGCTGCATGATGGGAGAGTGTGTGGAGTGGGCGGGGGGTCTCCGCGGAGGAGGTGGAGGCGGCGGCGGCGGCGGAAGAGGGCGGAGGGTAGTGGGATGGGGGTCCCGCGGCAGCGCCGAAACTCCAGGTGGGCGTCCATGGCGCTGCTGCGCTGACAGGGCTGTGAGCAGCTGGCCTTCCGCTCTCACCAGTTCCGCGTCGGAACAGCCGGTTCTTCCCCGGGGAGCCAGTTCCTCCCCGGGCCCCTGAGCCATGCCCATCGCGGCCGCCCCGAACGAGCCAGGTAAGCGCCGCCGCTCCGCTCCCCAGCCACTCGGGTTAAAGAGGGTACGGGGACCGGGCCCGGCCCACCAGCCAGACTCTCACCCGGGCCGGGAGCACCTGCCCTCCGCGGAGCCGGGGGCTGCGAGGACGGAGCCGGGCCTGCGGGCTCCGGGCTCGGGCTCTGCTATCTTCTGCGGCGGGTGCGGGAATACAGCTGGCGGCGCCCGAAGCGCACGGCCACCTCATTGCCATCCCGGGCACCGGCTGGGCAAGTGTGAGCTGTTCCCTCCCCGGCTATCGCCGGTTCGTCCTGTCCCTTCTTTTCCACCTGCCCAAAGCTCCACACCGGCCGCTTTCTCCCGGGAGCTGTTGAGAAGTTTGGGGCTTTGCTTGGGCTTCCTCTTTCTCCTTCCTCCTCCCTCGTGACAGGTGTAAACACTGCCTGAGGCCCGAGGCTGGCCGCGACCGGAGCGTGCTGCTTCCAAGGGTCTCTGAAGCAAGCGGATTTTGAATCCTCCAACAGGCAGAGGAGACGGCCCCAAAGCTTATGCGCTGAGAGTGTCTTTTCTCCCCTCTTCTTGCACTCTTCAAGAAATTATCTGCGTCTCTCCAGATTGCATTGGAAAAGTTGGACCATTATTTAAGCGCTGGTTTGGCAGGTGCTGCGTCTTGCTTGGGGCAGGGATAGAGTATGGGTGAGCGTTGGTAGGGTCCTTGCTCTATTAGGAAAGTAGTGGGAATCGCTAGTTGTTTTTTTTTTCTTTTTTGGTTTATGCAAGTTATACTGAGTCGTCTATTGGGACTGAGTGAAGGGCTGACTGACTCATACATGTAAATATTTTCGGGGGGGGGTGGTGAACAAAAGCAACGGTTCTGTTTCAAAGTTCTGACTTTAGGAGAAGTAAAGTAGAACTTTACTTGTGAACTTTTCATAAGGTATAAATCTTCCTTCCACTGGCTACGTTCTTCTCCGAGGATTTTTTGGGGGAGGGGGAGGGAAAGGGAACTAGACGGCGTTTATCATTGATGTTGTATTTGATTGTTGCTTTCAGTTAAACTCTTAGACATAAACATATATGCTAAACTCTAGGGGCAACAAATGTTTCAACACTCTTGTGTTAATATAATTAGCACAGTTACCTACATTTTATGTGCTTTACCGGTTTAAATGTTGGCTTTTATAGTCATTTTTAATACTTTGAAGAAGTATATTTGTTCAGAGTATCTGTGGTAGTCGTCTGAGTTTTGTCCATAAAGATATTTTCACATGGATTAAAAGATGCCATGTAAAACATCTAGCTCAGTAAATGGCACCTAGTAGATGCTCATTAGATCTAGTTCCTTTGTGTATGTATCAAACTAGATATATTAATTGATCTTCAAAGTACATATATATTTTTAAATCTTTAAAAAGCTCCTGAAAGAAATTCACTGGAATTCACGTAATATGTAGGGCATTTATGTTTTGATGTTTTTTGATCTTTTGACTTAGAGACTGTTATAAAAATAATTCTTTACCAAAACAAAGATGTGTCCATAACCGCATTGATAAATTTTGCAGAATCCAATTGTCTTTATGAAAATTGTATAACCTAGGTGAATCCTGTTATAACACATCATTTTAAATTTTAGTTTGTTGTGCTTGCAGTTAGTAACAAACTAGTTCAGTGAAATAGTGAAATTTGAGTACCCAATGATGTTTTATTTTGTGTGAAATCTGAAGTGCCCTCCTCAACAGGCAAAGAAGTCTTTGACGAGTATCCCATTGAGGGATTGCCCCTTCTCTCCCAGCTCTTCCCCCAAATCTCATGAAAGGAGGGAGCTAAGTATTTAGATATTTTTAAATCATCGTAAGTTATTTAAATAAAATGTTTATAGTCTAATTTAATGTTACCTATAATTTGTAAATTTAAAAATAAAGACTTTTTCTCTCTATTCTTAGCACTTTCAATTCCTCTTTAAGTAGGCTAGTGAAACTTTCCAGCCTGAACTTCATTTTTAGTTTTTAGGCAATTTTGAAAATACCTGGCATTATATGAAATTTGCACATGTCATTTTGGTAATTAATCTTTTCTCAATCAATACATGTATATATATAGAGACACAGTCATGGGTCCTTTAGCAGCATTATATGATAATTGCTAACCCTAATATTAATATATATACTGCTTCCTATGAGCAAGATTACTTTTCTAAATGCTTTACATACAGTATATTAACTCATTTAATCTTCACAACAACCCTGTAGGGTAGTAGATAGTATTATCCCCCATTTTTCAGAGAGGAAACTGAGGCACAGAGGTATTAAGTAACTTGCCTAAGTTCAAACAGCTGGTAAGTGACAGAACCAGAATATGATAACATTTATATAGTTTTAAAACTTGCAAAACCACATTATATATTTTCTATGATTCATGGAATATGTA
Source organism: Propithecus coquereli (assembly GCF_000956105.1). NCBI lineage: Eukaryota > Metazoa > Chordata > Mammalia > Primates > Indriidae > Propithecus > Propithecus coquereli. The sequence continues at coordinate 6,452,549 of NW_012138080.1, forward strand.
GCAAAAGTACAACATGCATGGGAATGATAAATACCAAGTCAGAATAAAAGTTACTTCAGGAGAACTGGAGAGGGATAAAAGATCTAGGAGGGAACTGTAGGATTATAAACATTTTGCTGTCTTTAAAGTCTGAAGCAGATTTGGTAAGAGATTAATATTTAACACAGCTGGGTGGTGAGTACTTGCTCATTCCTTAGGGCTTTTTTCTAAGCTTTGTTGTATGCTTGGAAATCGTCCCTAATAAAAAGTTTAGGTATTTAAAACATAGCATATCATTCTGTCTTTCAGCACTGTATATTTAAAAAGAAGACAGGGAAGGATTTAGTGTTATTTTGTGTTGACTTCCTTTTAAAATACAAGGAGTTTCTAAGTTAAAAATAATTGAATTAAGAATTGTTGGCTTCTCCAGGTTCCTCTGAATTAACTTCCCTCTCCTGGGCTCTTCTCTATTGCTGCCAACCATCTCAACAGCCCTGTATCACACTCATAGTTTCTATTTCTGACCTTACCCTAGAATAGGAGCTCATAGGTCTATGGATTAAACCTATTTCCTGGGAAAGGGAAAAGGTCAAGAACTATTCAATTCAGTGGTGAGGAAGGGAGGAGGTGGGAAATCATTGTTCATTGGTTTGGGAGAAGTGAAAAGAGGAGGAAAATATTAATTTAAGATTCCTTCCTATAGTGTCACTACCACACTTATTCCAAATAACTAACTTAAAGGTAAGCCTTGCAAAGATAGATTGCTCATAAATTAAAGGTTAATTTATTAGCGCTATATAAGTTAGTAGTTCTCAGGGGGAAATTACATAGTAAATGAGATTAAATTCACTGTAGGTTCTATTTATGTAAATACTCACAGTATACCATAAACCATTTCAACTAAATATCTACTAGCACCATGTTATCCTCTTCCTTTCATTAATACTACAAATATTGATAGAGCACCTGCTCTATGTCAGACCCTGTTCTAGGTGCTGGGGATAAGAAAAAAATCTGCCTGCTTAGAGCTTCAGTTTCTTTGTGTGTGTGTTTTGGACAGACAAGCAAAACAACAGTAAGATAGGAGATGATGTTAAGTATCATCATCAGAAAAATAGAGGTAGTTTTGGGGCATAGGAGAGTGCTGACTTTTTTACTTTGAGCCAGGAGTAGGGGTGTTGGTAGGGCTTGCTGTTTTTTGTAGGGTGGGGTCAGAGAAGGTTTGAACTTGAAGGAAGGGAGGCAAATAAGGGGATCAGCGGTAGAGGCAGAAGTGTGCCTGGAATGTTCAAGGAATTGTAGCAGAGAAGTCCAGTGTGGCTAGAATAGAGTGATCAAGTAGAAGAGCAGTAGGAGATGTGATCAGAGTTAGAGGGTGAGAGGGCAGTTTGTAGGCTTTTTATAGAAATTCTAGTGACTTAGGCTTTTTACCGTGTGAGATGGCAAGCCATCACAGGGTTTTTGAGTAAAGGTGTGAGATAATCTTATGTTTTAAAATGGTCTGTCTGGCTGCTGTGTAGAAAATAGACTATAGGATTACAAGACTGGAAGCAGAAATACACAGGAGGTGGTTACAGTGATACAGCTAAAAAGACATGATAGTGGCTCAAACCAAGTTGGTTAGCAGCAGCTGATGAGAAGCAATAGAATATTTTTTTGAATTGGAACCTCCACTAATTCCCCCATTGCTAAACTCAAAAAACTTACAGTGGCACTCCCTTCTGAAAATTCAAGGCCCTCACAAACTATGTTTCCAGCTTATTGCCTACTCCCTTCATATATGCTATGTTCTAACCAAATTCTATTATGTGTCTTACTGTTCCTTGACAGTGGCCCCATGCTTTATCTTCAGTGCCTACCATTTCCTCTGTCAATTAAATCCTTTTCATTTCAAATTTTCACCTTCATGAATCTTTTTCTCATTTTCACCATTTTTCCTCTTTCCAGTCAAGTGTGATCTTTTTCTTAGAATCCTGGTAGCCATATTTTATTTCATAGGTTGTTTATATTTTGCCTGGTATTACTTTTATATTATTCCTCCTAATTAATCGTAAGTTTCTTTAAGGTTCTGACTCCTTTTACTTAGTTCTGCCCCTTACAAAGCCGAGCACAGTTTTTTATGTAGTAGGTGCTCAGTAAATAGTGGATGTATATATATTTTAACTTTTAAAAGTAGTCTTATATTACAGGAGCATCACAGAATGTAGACAAGAAAAAAAACCCATTTTTTAAAAAGCAGAGATCCCTCACTGTTAACAGTTTATATAATCATATTTCCCCACACATTTATAAAAATATATATGTGTGTACTTGTTACCAGAGTGAAATAAGTGCACATACTGTTTTGTAGATTTTTTATTTTGTTAAGTCACCCAGTTTAGTCATCTAAACTAATACTCAAGACCACATTCAAATTCTTCCCCAGTTCACCCAGAAATTTCCCCTTGCAGCTGATTTACCCCAGTTAGTATCCATGCCATATTATGTTTTTCTGGTTATTAAAATTATGAAAAGATAAATGCTTATATAGAAAATTTAGAAAAATGTGGAAAAGTGAGAGGAAAAGTGGTGTGCCCCATGATGGCAGGGACCCATCTGTTTTAATGCCTTGCGTGAAGTAGCACTCAATAAATATGTGTTAAAAGGAACCATAGAAAAAAAATCACTGGTCATCATGCTACACAAATAGAAAACTTAACATTTTGATTTTCCTTCAGTTTTGTTTTTTTAAAAAATATGAATATGTGAGTATGTGAGTGCGTCATACATACACATATAAATCCTCTTGCACAGATTTTATTTTACTTAACTATTAAATTGTGAGTATTTGCTCATGTTATTAACTGTTCCTTAAAACATGATTTTTAATGACTGTATAGAATGCCATCGTGTGAGTTTCAAGTTATCTCTGGTTATTATTACCCACCGATTGGGTTTTTCCAGTTTTTACTATCATAGAAGAGCATCTTGGTAAATAAGTTTGTACGTAAATCTTTGACCTTGTTTTTGGTTATTTCCATAGGATCAAGTCTTAGACGTGGAGTTACTAAATCGAAGGGAAAGCCAGTTGCTTTCCAAGAGATTATAATAAAATCACTTCTGTCAGCAGTGCTTGAGTACTGATCTCCCTGTAATTTCCTCAGGTGATTACCTGAATTTTTATTTCGGATTTAGGCTTTTCAGCAATGTGGATGTATTAATATAATTTAAAGTTTTTGAAGGATTGAAACCTGAGATGTGTCCTTGTTTGATATCAGGTTAAACTTGTTTAATGCCATGCTCTTTTTAAAGTAACTGATTCTGTTAGCAAGCTATTAAAGTACAAGAAACACAGTTTTATCTTCTACAACTGTGTTGTCCAATGCAATAGGCAATAGCCACACATGAAATGAAGCTGGTCCAAATTAAGATGTGCTTTAATTATAAAATACACAGCAGATTTCAAAAACTAATGTGAAATATATCAATATTTTACATTGATCATATATTTTGGATACTTTGGGTTAAGTAAAATAAATTAAATTTCATCTGTTTCTTTTTTAATGTGGCTCCTAGAAAATTTTAAATTGCATGTATGGCTTTATTTCAGTTGTATAGTGCTGCTCTAGAAGATGACACTGACTTACTTTTTTATGGAGAAGAAATACAAGATTAACTTCACTGTTTTAGAAAGTAGTAAATAGATTTTTAAAAATTACGTATTACATTTAAATCTGTCAGTGTTTTTCATAGTATACACAGCTTACACAATTTTTTAGTTATAAGCATTTGATTACAAACTTATTACACTTCTTATGCTCTGAAAGAAATATGTGTAAGAGGACTTTGGGGAGGGTGTTAAATTAGGAAACTTACCTGAGGAATTGATCTCTCACCTAAAAATTGAAGGATGTGTGAGGCAGTGGGACTGCAAATGCAAAGACCCTGTGGTGCGAGGGAATGTTATTGTTTGCCTTTCAAAAACTGAAAGAAGGCCTAGCCTAGAGCACTGGAAACAGTGGGGGAAGGGAGAAGTATGGCTAGAGAGAGAGGAATGGCTTATGGGCTTTGTTAAACATTTTTTAATTTAAATCTTTATCACAAGCAGGGGATTGATATGATCAGATTTGACTTTTAAAAAGATTGCTTGAGTTGGGCATCATTAAATACTAGTTAGGGAGACTAGTTTAAATGATAATGGCAGTTTAGACCAGCATGGAGTCAGAGGAGCTTAAAAGAGGTCCAGATATTCCAGAATTGAGGGGTTTGTGAAGTAAAATCATCCTTTAGAGATAGTGGAGGGTAAGGAACTTTGTCAAAGCTCCTTAAGGTTCTGGCTTAGTGACTAGGTGGATGGTGGAGCCATTCACTGAGTTAGAGAGCCCTGGAAGATGACCAGGTTTAAGGAAGAAGAGCTTGAGTTCTGTTCTTGGTAAGCTCAGTTTGAGGTCTTTGAGGAATTCAGGTGGAGAGGTCTATCTAGCAGGGTTGGCTTTGCTGGGCTGTAGAGATAAATCTAGGAGTCCTAGAATATGGTAATTATAAACCTTAGGTGGATGAGATTGTTTAGGAAAAGTTGAATAAGGATGAAACCTGGATACTACTAATTTAAGTGTATTTAATACTTACGAGAAAATTTCGGTTTATTTTGAAGCCTGTTTGTATAAAAGCGAAAGTAAGGAGTAAGATCAAGTAGTTTAAATACTTACAGTTTGACATGTGTATAATTGAGTAGATAATCTCACACATTGCTTATTTGATTCTTTCAAAACATTTACTTTTTTCCTGCAGTGGAAAATAAACTGGGCTTCCTAACCATTGAACAGGCTGGAGACAATTACGAATAGGTATTGATATTGTTGCTACATTAATAGATCAAAAGAAAAATTATATAATTATCTCCATAAATATTGAAAAGGCATTTTAAAACCCATTTCTGATTTTTTTTAACAAAGTAACTTAAAAATACTGGATAATTTTGTAATATGATAAAATATACATATCTCCACCCAAAAGTCAGTAACTTAATTAAGGAGAAATATTAGATGCCTACTATCACCACTCCTGTGAGACTTGGTATTGGAAGCATTAGACAATAAAATCAATACGGAAAAACAGAGACATGAGAATTGGAAAGAAAAAGGTCAGTCTACCCCAGTTCCCTTGTGATGTTCTACAATATAAATACCAAAAACTTTCATTTATATAGACAATACTTGCCAGTTAGATAGGATGGAAGTGAAGGCCCCTATTTACATGAGTGGAATAAAGATAAAATACCTAACTTAACAGTAAATGTAAAAACTCTATATTGCTAATAGGCTCAGTTTTTATATTAAATAAAATAAACAATTCTGTGTTTAGGTAACAAAGGAAATCATTCCTAAGTGATTAATGAATTATTTATCACTTGCTATTCTTTAAATCATTCTAAGTGATATGTGATACTTTTCAAAGCAAAACTCCTAGGCGTAGGATTTTTAATACTTGCATACTTTTTAAGGAGGCCACCGCTTTTTCTAATGAGTGAAATGAATAGTATTTCTGCCTCAACCACCATCCCAAGTGGGTTTTTTTGTGCTTTCTTCTGAGTCATTGCTTATGTTTTATAGTATTTTCTGCTTTGCTATGATCATCTCTCATCTTAATTGTTTATCATGTGGATGCAAAAATGTTGACCTGGAGTACTAGCAGATAAAATGCTTCTGCTGCAATGACAGTCAAAACCTGAAGCATTGATTTTTTGCTTAAGGCTTTTGTTTTTAGTAGCTATTTATAAAAAGTTTTATTTACTAAAAGATAATTTAACTCTTTTTACATGGAACTCTTTTTATACTTTTTACTATTTTTAATAGTATCTTCATGCCTAAAAAAAAAAACCCAAGAGTTTCAGATATCAAAAATTCATATTTTCTCCTGCCTGAAGCCCAAACAGAATACTTGAATATTCACTACTTTTTACTTATAGTTAAGTCTCCATTTTCTCTTACTCCTTTCCATATTTCAGATTTATTCTCCTGTATCATAATGGGCCAGCAGATGATGGCTCTCTGTCTCATTGGATTTCAGAAGTTTAATTGAAGCACAGTGCAAGTGTTATACCTAAATAAAAAGTTCAAATTACAGTGACATTTCTTTCTGGAAGTAGAGGAAAGTTTGTTGTTGTTGTTGCTGCTGTTTGCATATTTATTTTCATCTGTGAGTGAAACTACGATTTTTTTTTTCTGGAGTCAAGGTGTCTGTCTGTTACCCAGGTTGCTGGCCTCATCATAGCTCACTGCAGCCTCAAACACCTGGGCTCAAGCAGTCCTCCCAGCTCAGCCTCCCAAGTAGCTGGAACTATAGACATGGACTGTGCCTAGCTGTGATTAATTTTTCAAGCATGGTTTTATATTTCTAAGAATTCTATAACATTTAAATTTATACATAATTATGAGTAAAGCTTCAAAAAGGAATACACAAATTTTTTCGGAAGCTTCCTGATTAGTAGGAAGTAGTAATTAGATATTTCTAAAACAGAATTTCCCACATCTAGAGCTGTCTGAAATACCTATTTAATGTTTCAAGGATTGTTGCAGTAAATGTTTTTTGAGGGTTTTGGCTTTTTGTTTTTTGAGACAAGATCTTTCTCTGTTGCCCCGGCTGGAATGCAGTTGCATGATCATAGTTCATTGGACCATTGAATTCCTGGGCTCAAGCAATCCTCTTGCCTCAGCCTCCCTAGTAGCTAGGACTGCAGGCACATGCCACCACACCCAGCTAATTTTTTAAAAAATTTTTTTTGGTGTGGACGGGTTCTCACCATATTGCTCAGGCTGGTCTTAGTCCTTCTCCCTTGGCCTCCCAAAGTGCTGAGATTATAGGCATGAGCCACCATACCTGGCCTCAAGTTTCATTTTTAAGAAAAATATTGAAGATTTAATGTTGTGAATTCCTCGTTTTTGAAATCTTAAGAATGTTAAATTTCTTAGTGATATTCTCAGATAAATGTGTACAACGCAACTTTAAAACAATATTTACACAATGAAATCATTGTAAGTAAGAGAAAATCTTCTGTAAGAAAAAGTACTATTGCAATGATTTACCTGTATCAATGAGTTCAGCAGTTCAGAACTCAGAATATGGAGCTATTATGTTGTTATGCAGTTATAAAGTCCAATGATACTCTCTGGGAGCTTGACACAGTGGTTCTCAATCTGGATTAATCCATTGATACCACCTTTGAAACTTTTTTAAAACTATAGATGTTTAGGTCAACCCATTCTATTAAAAAAAACACAAAGCTAAAGTTGAGAACCATTGGTTTATAGCCTCATAGAGGAGAAAAACATGGAAACAAATGTGATTCACTTTATTAAATGTAATAGGAGGTGCATATAAAGAAGGAAAATTAATTCAGACAGCATGACATAATGAAATGAACACTGGCTTTGATGGTAGAGCCCCACTTTCCATGCTTTTTCTGGGACCATGAACACCTGTCTCTTCATCTGTAAAACGGGTTTGTTTGTTTGTTTTTCAACACAGGGTTTCATTCTGTCACCCCAACTAGAGCAGTGGTATCATCATAGCTCAGCGCAACCTCAAACTGCTAGGCTTAAGGGATTCTTCTGCCTCAGCCTCCTGAGTAGCTGGTACTGCAGGTGCGAACCACCACTCCTGGCTGATTTTCCTGTTTTTTGTAGAGATGGGATCTTGCTCTTGTTCTTGCTCAGGCTGGTCTTGAACTCCTGACCTCCAACAATCCTCCTTCCTTGGCCTCCCAAAGTGCTAGGATTACAGGCATAATAAGCAACTGCACCCAGCCTAAAATGGATTTTTGAGATTAAACTGGATACTGTATGAATAAGCACCATGCACAGTACCTGTCACATAGTAATTCAATAAATATAGGTGATTTCACTTACCCAGGCTTCACAGAAAACTGAATAGGGTTTTGAATGATTAGTAAATGGATTCTCTGGACAAATAAGAACAATAAATTAAAAGAAATGGCACGTATGACAACTTGGAGGTAACATGGTGCCGGTGGAGGAACCAGAGGTAGTTTGTCTGGCTGGAGCAAAAGGGGAGTATCTTAGCCATGTTGGCTGCAGTAATCCTGGCCAAAAAGAATGAGGCCCTGAAATAAGGTATTGGTCATGAGGTGTTAAGTACAGTATGAGATGTGGGGTTCGAACCATGTGGTTGATTTAATTTGTTGGGGGGGTGGTAAAGGGGGAGCAGTCAGCAGTAACAATCAGATTTCTGGATTTAGAATTCGGAATATTGTATAGGAACAAGTAGTTTCTGTTTGCTTTTTGAGTAAAGGTAGACTTCAGTTCTGGAATTGGAGAATATGAGATGTCTATGGGACATTCAGGTAGAGATGTTTTTAAAAGGCATTTGGGCAGGCAGAGCTGGAGGTCCAGTAGCCTGCAGATAGATAAGGTTTGGGATTATGAATATGTAAAAACAAAAGAAGGATGAAATTTCTCAATGATAAGAATGTAGAAAAGCCAAGGCCTACAGAACACTGACAGTTATGAGGCAAGCAGAGGAAGCCAATACGTTGAAGGAGAAAGGATCGGATACAATAAGTAAGAGGAGAATCAAAAGAGAATGCCTTTCCAAATGCTTTATTGCTTAACAGTGTATTTTAGACACTTTGCCCTATGAGTTATGTATGAATAGCTTTATTTTTAATGGTCGTACTTTTTATTTACCCACTTCCGTATTGATAGATATTTAAATTGTTTTCAGGGTTTTTTTAATGGAACATACAATACTGGAATTAACATATTTTTGGAAATATCTTTGCATACTTGCATGATGCATCTGTAGGATATATCCTTGCAGATGAAATTGCTTAATCGAAAAAAATGTGCATTAAAATATTTGATATATTACTAAATTGCCAGAGGATATGTGAGTTCATATGTACTCCTACCAATACGATCTTTTAGAGAACTTTTACATTGTAGACACTCCAGAAGAAAATGTTAGCAAACCTAAACAATTGGTAAAAGTGTAAGAAGTGAAAATAAAAATCATTAGAATTTGCCAAAATATTTATGTTTTGTGTAATACGTGTGTTTAAAAAAAAATTTATCCTCAAAGTGGCTTGCTTCCTAGATTGAGGATAGTATGAATTTGAAGAAAAATAAATAGTATTTTTCATGTATTACTTTCATGCAAAATTCCATAAAGAGAAAAAGAACATTTCATTTTGTCAAATCGGTTCATTGAAATAGCATAATTTCAGAATGCGTTTTGTCCTTATAAGTACCAGATCAAGAAGGAGTTCCTTACTCACCATCAAATTGATATTAACTGATCAACACATAAGTGCACATATAAGAAAGAATAACATCTTTTGAATGTTGGGCAGGGGGGAGGAGGGGACAGGTATATACATACACAAAGAGTGCAATGCACACCATCCGAGGGATGGACACATTTGAAACTCGGACTTGGGGTGGGGGGTAAGGGCAACATACGTAACCTAAATATCTGTACCCCCATAATATGCTGAAATAGAAAAAAAGAAGGAGTTCTTTGTTTTAAAAGAAGTCCTGTTCCTCTTGTATACTGGAAGCAATAATTGGATTTAAAGGAATTGGATCAGAAGGAATGAGAATAGTTTTGTATACTTTGGATTAGAACCTATTTCTGGTTTGTAAAATCAATTTAGGGGGTCATGACCAGCTTTTAAGAAAAAGTGAAATATAACTAAAAATTGGAATACACAGAAAGCAAGGGTAAATACTGTTTGGTGAAACTTTTTTTTTAATGTTGTCATCATCTAAAATGTATTTCTTCTGTTGGTCACAGGAAAAGTATGAAAAATTCTACTTTATATGGCAAGCTAATTCTCAAATCATTTCTAACTAAAGATATATGGTATGTTGCAAATAATAAATGTTATCTAATAATATTTTTTTTCCTTTTACCCTTTAGCCTTTCTACCTCTCAGGAAAAAGTAAAACTTTAAACCAAGCAAAAACACCATTAAAAGGTCAACCAGAAATCTGTTTGCCACAGAATTCCTTCCATAGTTTTCATGGGGTTGATAGAAGTAGGTAGACCCCTTTGTGGCATTACCTGTATATACCTCACATACATGTACACTCATAAGGACTATTTTGGAATGTGTTCATATTTGATTTTTCAGATATACAAAGCTTTTGTTTTATGATAATTTTCCCCAGAATGTCATTGTGTGTTATTACCTGTGGATCATTTATGACTGTTCTTAAGCCTGGTTCATTGTCTGGTTTCCTTCTGTCTCTTCACATGCCTCTAGGTCGTCTTTTTCTCTTAATTGCTGGGTGGTCAGAGAACAAATTAAAGTAAAACTAATAAGCACTTGGCAAAGACTAAATTTGTGACGTGAATCTGCTATTATGTAGGTCATATTTTAAATCCAAATTTGTGAGTTTTAGATTATGTAGGACATTGTTTGCTTATTAACTCAGATAATTCTGATTGCATTTGTTTGCAGTTTTATAGCCTTTCTAGAGAAAGATACTTGTTTCTCTAAAAGGTGAGTTGGCTCTCATAGTAGGCAGTTATAATACAGAGAGCAGTGCTAACGGAGGAAGAGCAGCTACAAAAGTGTACATTTTTAGTTACAAACTAGAAAGATGTCTTTGGTTTTGAAAGTCCACACAGTAGTTTATTATTTTGGGTTTTGGAGGGTTTTTTTCCTTAGAATACCATGGACTCTTGAGGTTTAACTTACCAGTCTTGACCAAAATGCTAATTTAAAACTTTACAGTAAGAAATCTATTTTAAAGTATGTCAGCTGATTGCAAAACCTTCTGTGGGAAAATTTTCATGAAGTACTCAATAAAGTTGCTGGGGAGCAGAGAATGAGAGCAAGAGAAATTTTGGTGGACTGTCCAGAGTAGCATCATGCTTTGGTGACACTAGCTGACACCTCCAATTATGCTGAGAAATTGTCTCAAAGCAAATATTCATGTTAGCCAGGCACGGTGGCTCACGCCTATAATCCTAGCACTGTGGAAGGCAGAGGCGGGAAGATTGCTTAAGCTCAGGAGTTCAAGACCAGCCTGAGCAAGAATGAGACCCCCATCTCTACTAAAAATAGAAAAATTAGCCGGGTGTGGTGGCACGTGCCTGTAGTCCCAGCTACTTTGGAAGCTGAGGCAGGAGGATCACTTGAGCCCAGGAGCCTGAGGTTGCAACTGCACTCTACCCAGGGCAGCAGAGTAAGACTCTGTCTCAAGAAGAAAAAAAAAAAAATTTCATGTTAGTAGATCTTTTAAAAACTCACTACAAATTTTTGTTGTTTAGCTGGGGGTATTTTTTCCCAGCTTGCATATAAAGTGCTGTCCTGTCAACATATTTTTTCTTCAGACATGTCATAGCACAAATGATTGGATTTGTTTTCTTTCACAGTCATCACATTTTGGGCCAGTCTCCCTCAGATTCCACTTGTTTACCTTGATTAAACTTGGATATTTCCTAACTTATTTGATGGAGCACTAAGAGACCAGAAGTAGGGTTATAGAAATCTGATTGCAGAGAGGGTGGCATGGGGTACAATTCAAGAGTGGTTAGTAGAGTGAATGCTCCAGCGAGAATGTATTTCATTCACTCCCTCCCTTGAGCCAGGCCCTGAGGATGGAGTGGTAAACAACAGAGGCCTGTGCTTGCACAACATTTACAGTCTTTTGAGCTGAAGTAAAGAAACTCTAGCAGGAACAATTTCAGTGGATTGGTAGGGTGGAAACCAGATTGTGTTGGTTTGAGGAGTGTGTGGGAGGCTACAAAGTGAAGATAGTGAATAGATGTGTCCCTTTTGAGAAGCTTGGTGATAAGGAGGTGGAGAACTGGAAGGGCACAGAAGGGAGGGTTTTTGTTTTGTTCTGTTCTGATTTGTTTTGAGGATGAAAGAGTCTTGACCATTTATGGGCTGAAGAGAAAAAGCATCACTAGTGATGGAGAAATTCAAAAAGCCACTGAGCAAGCAACTGAGAAGGAGAACAGAAGTTCCAGGAATTATCTGTAAACAAGATTGTGGATATGAGCAAGATCTTAGTGAAGGGACATGAAATAGATGTAGTTTCTGCCTTTTAAATTCTATTTTCATTGTAAAGTTTCAGGGATATGAGGATAGAAAATTAGAGTCGCTAATTTATTTTGCCACTATACAATAGGAGCAGAGAGTACTGGGGAAAAAAATGTTTTCCAAGGGCTCATGCAGCTATCCTCGTTGCTGCTTCTGTTTCGTTGCCCTTGTTATCAATAGTTAACCAATGTTATGTATTCTTTTTTGAGTGAAGTACCTTTTGGGAAAAATAGCTAGTAAACTCTCAAATGTGGTCAGTTGATATGATAAAGTTAAAAGTAAAACAATCTGATTTCTAAATTTATCTTGTTTAATTTTTACATGAAGTTATCCAAACACAAATAAAATGATGTTGTGGATTTTTGTAGAAGGTTAAAATGTTCAGTAAAAGAAAATCTTTTTATGGGAATTTTTGAAAACCACCTTCTATTAAGTAACTCTTATTGCTGCTTAACAAGATAATTAGCACTTGAAGGGTGAAGGTATGTTGCTGCTCGTGTAATTGACATTATGTATATGATATTTGTACTTCTGTGAATCAACCTTAATGACATCAAAACCAGGAAGACAAAAAATTTTGTTGTCACTTGGCAGTCTGGCTTTTTAAGGGTGATCAACTTAGGAATAAAGATATTTTGCTGCTTATTTTCATTTTTTGCTCACATTTGGTACTGTGTACATTAATATTGAAATGAGATTTGCTTCTTGGCATTTTTGTTGGATATATAGTACTTTCTCAACTTGTAAAAATCTTCTTTCTCTTTCCACATTACTGTGGAAGTTTCAGAAACCTTTTTCTGAATAACTCAGAAATCTTTCAGTTAGAATATTTATAATTCTATTTGCTGTCAGTCGTTTCTGTAATATTTTAAGACACTTATCAAATATTTGATTAGCTTGTGATTAATTCACCACTTACTAGGTTATGCTAACTTGAGAGATTAAACTCTTTAAGCTTTTATTTCTTTATCTGTGAAATGAAGATAATTTCTACCTCATATGAGAGTATAAGGACTAAATGAGATAATTCATGAATGCTCTACACATAATATTGGCACATAGTAGGCACTCAATAAGTATTTAATATTGACATTGGTGTAGGCAGGGAGTGGAAACACATGGATGATACGATTTATTTAACAAGTGTCCTAAGTAATACTTCATATTATATAGTTGATGATATATTGACATACAGTTGGCATGTCCAATATCTTGTTTTTAAGTTGGCAAGTTAATCATGGGATCTTTTAAAAATATTTCAGCTCTGGGATCGCGGAACTTTAAATAGCCTTAAAGTTTGCAGCCTCTGTTGAAAGGAGAATGATAGTCCTAAAAAACAAAGAAACAACAATAAAAACCTTTTCTCAATTCTATACTAAAAGTTAGGGGCTCTCCCTATATTTGTTAGCCTCTATTGAACTAATATGTGAGGACAAACCACCCAAAAAGAAAAAATAAAAATGATCATTTTTGTAGGTTTTTTTTTAGAGCTGTGAAAACTTCTGTGACATCTAGATATATTGAAAACCAAAGCGTACTTACCTTTGGCCAGGTATGGTGGCTCAGGCCTGTAATCGTAGCACTTTGGAAGGCTGAGGCGGGAGGGTCACTTAAGATCAGGAGTTCAAGACCAACCTGTGTAAGAGCAAGACCCCATCTCTACAAAAAATAGAAAAATTAGCTGGGCATGGCTGAGTGTGCCTGTAGTCCCAGCTACTCGGGAGGCTGAGGCAGGAGGATCACTTCAGCCCAGGAGTTTGAAGTTGCAGGGAGCTATGATGACCCCACTACACTCTAGCCCAGGAGACAGAGCAAGACTCTGTCTCAAAAAAAAAAAAAAAGAAGAAAAAGGAAACTGAAAGGTAATTAAAATCCAAATCTTCATGTGGCTCAGAGGAAGGGTTCTTTCTTCTATTTCTTTATAACTCCTAAGCAGCATTGTAGGCTGGGCAGATTCGTTGACAGTACATTTTGACATTACCTTAGAATTCTCATAAGGATATTACAGTAAAGATTTTGAAAAATTCGAACTACTACAGTACTGGGCAACATTCGTGATGTAAATTGATGATGTTAATTGTTTATGTAACATTTTCATAACATTTTTCTAAAGAAAATAGAGATTTTCTTTTTTTCTTCACTCACCCTAGTGATTTATTTAATGAGTGACTAATTATAAACCTCAGACATATTGTGGTAAAAAGGTAGTGATTATTTTTTGTGATCCATTAAATATACCTTGCTACTGTAGTTTGTACTTTTGAAGTCAATAGCATAACTTCAGATACAGTTGTTTGTCTTTCTTTTCTCCTTTCTCATCACCATCCTCCCTGCTTGTGTTCTCCTCCACCTCATATCCCAGTCCCCATAAAAGTAAGTTTGGAGTGAAAAGTCCTGGATAAAGCTGGATTGTATAATCTGGCCTTGAAAAGTGATATACACATTGATACAGCTGGGCTGGTGCTCTGTAAGGAAGGGGAGTTTCTCCCTGGAGAGCAGTGTGGGCCGTAAGCTTTTAACTTGTCAGAAGGAACTCTCAGTGTTTGATTTTGGGGAGATTCCTAGAGGGTCTCTTATTTAGAGACACAGACACCACCACCACCACCACCAAACCTGAGCCCAATGACCTTTAGACTGTGTGTGGATCATGGAGGGTAGGAAGGGTGGCAGGGATTAACTGTCTCTTAGAGGAATATGTAGGGAATACCCTATGTATTTCCCGCATGTGAAGAACCCTTTCTATCCCGATCAGGCACCTTCCCATAAACTTTTATTCTTTTGGTCATTCCTTTAACTGGATAGGAACTACAGCCAGTTTACTTCAAGATACTGGTGAGAACTTCGGGATTGCATTTTCCTGTTTCACTTCAAAAACTCTATCTTTTAACAGACTAATAATGGATCCCTTGAGTTGGTTTAGAGGCTGTGGTCTCAGTCCTTGAAACTTGGGTTCAGATTTGGTTTGTTATCAGACCCCACGCCCCTGCCAAGCCTATGAATTTATATAGTTATGTAAGTTAAGTTTTATATTTTGTAGGGATTGGTTATAAAAATAAGCAGTAAAGTCAACTTCATGTATCTTTAATGTGGTTACAAATATTTTTAAGTGACTTATTCTTTCAGTGACCTTTTAAAATATAGAGAATCATATGAATGTTTGTGCTAACAAAGCAAACATTGACTTACATTGTCTTATAGGTAGATTATGATTTGAGCCACAGACTTGGTGAAAGTTAAAATGTGATAATAGTTGATAATTTATTGAGTGCACAGAATGTGCCAGGTGCTGAAGGTCTGGTATGGTTTTAGTAGATATTGTCAAACAGTTTTCCAAGTACATACACCAGTTTACACTCACACCAATAAAGTATGAGAACCCCAGTTGCTCCACATTCTTGCCAAAAGTGGCAGTGGATAGCATCATTTTGTTTTAATTTTAGCCATCCTAGTGGTTATATAGTGGTATCTTGTTGTCATTTTAATGTGCATTTTTCCCTAGTAACTTTTCATATGTTTATTGGTCATTTGAAAATCCTCTTAGAGGATTTTCTTGGAGGACCAAATAGTCTTAGATAATCGTTGGCCTCATTCTGTCTTTCTTTCCTCTGCCTTCCCAAGTCCATTGTGCCTTTCAACCCCAGAGCTCACAACCTGCAGACTCACCATCTTCTCTTTTTCATGACCATTTTAGATTTGTGGCTAGAAGTCATTAAGCAAGTGCAGCTTCTCTTTTGGTGAAAGATTAATCCTGAATCACCTTCAGTGTCACCCTGACTGCTATGTCCTGGCACCCTGGCTGCTAATCTGGCACAGTGCTCAGATTCCATTGCTTATTGCTGTTGGACTTCAGGATTTTTCCCCTGATCCCTTTGTATCAGACCTCCTCTACCAGAATTCCCAAACCCAAATCCCTTTGATTTTCCTGGTTTATAGCCCTGAAGGTCTGCTTTGGCTTGCACTTTTAATTACTGCTATTCACCTGTATTCTCCCCTAGTATCCTTATAAGGATGTGATTTCTCAAGGATGTGAAATCTCCTAAGTACAGGAGGCCTGCCCAAATTCTGTCTCTGTGCTCTGACTACTTCTGGGATACCCTGTTTACTACCTGATCATGAGACCTTCATGTCAACTATTTGTGTATACTATGGCTTGAATGTTCCCTGGCTACCAATACGTTAGCCCCATTGTTTACTCCCCTCCAAAAGGTCTTAGAATAAGCAGACATAAAAATGGAAAGTTGAATACAACTCTCTACACACACATTTGTTCAGGTTATAAAGAAATTAGGCAACTGTTTGGGACTCCTTATGGTGTGGATGGAGTAAGTAATCTATTAAGAAGGATGAAGAAATATTTATTGAGTTTGCTATGTGCCAGGCATAGTATTAAAGTAGGTTATCCATTCTTTTTTTCCCCCCTGTTAAGTAGGAGCAGCTGTTTAAACCCTGTATTTTCTGTGTTAAAAAATTAAAAAGTGGATTATCTAAGTTAAACTTAATTTGTAAATTCATTATACAAGTAATACTTCAATTAACATAAGGCTTCTTTTAAGTTAAGTTGGACTGGGCATAGAGGAATTTTCTGTAAAGTTTTGAGCCTCCTCTACAGTGGTTGGTTGGCTAAAACTTAGAAGCAGTGGCACTCTCTTAGGTTTCTGAAGGGTGAGCTGAGCCAGAGCCAAGACCTGCTGAAGAGGAACATGCAGTAGCCCAAGTACTTCTCATTAATAGGTGACTGACTCAGTTTTGAGAAATACTTTGTCTTTAGTCTGGAAGGCTGATAAACCTGTCTCACTTGTAAGGGAAAATAAAGTACTTTGCCAAGGTATAACAGGAAGAAAAACTACTTTCTGAGTTGTCGCTTTGGTGACAAAGTTCCTAACTCAGATCTTTGTATTTGCATTAACGTCTGAATTTGAAATAGCCCTTGAACCAATAAATTATTTCATTTTTCAATCAGTGAGAGGTTTTGGAAAAAGCAATAGGTTAACCATGAACAGATTCTGCTAGAAAAAAAAAATCACACATGGCTTTAAAAAAATAAGGTAATTATGAGAATGTAAAATGGTACAACCACTATGGAAAATAATTTGGCAGTTTTTTGCAAAACTAAACATGCACTTACCATGTTACCCAGCAATCACAGTCTTGGGCATTTATCCCAGAGAAATGAAAAATTATGTTCACACAGAAACCTATACATGAATGTTCATAGCATTCTTATATGTACTATTATATATGTATATGATTAGTATATATTATATATATGCTATCAGTATTATATATACACACATACACTAGATATATATACACAAATACACACAAATATATACACTATTTAAAATAGAAAATGCTAGAAACAACCAAAATGTCCTTAGGTGGGTAAATGGATGAACAACCTTGTATATATCTATATAATGGAATACTGCTCAGCAATAAAAAGGACTGACCTATTGATACATGCAGCAACCAAAATGGACCACAAGAGCATTATACTGAGTGAAAAATAATTAACCTCCAAGGGGTACATACTTCATGATTTCATTTTCATAACACTCTTAAAATGACAAAACTGTGGAGATGGAGAACAGATTAGTGATTGTGAGGGGACAGGGATAGAGGTGGAAGTAGTTCTGTATCTTGATAGTGGTGGTAGTTCCACAAATCTGTATAGGGGAAAAAGTTGAACAGAACCACACACACAAATAAATACAAGGTTTTTTTTAATGGTAAAAACTGAATAAGGTCTGTTAATAGTAATGTACCAATACTGTCAATTTCCGATTTTGCTATTATATTAGAGCTATATAAGATGTTACCATTAGTGGAAGCTGGTTTAAAGAATTTAAAGGACGCACAGGAATCTATATTATTTTTGCAGCTTTCTTGTAGTCTGTTATTTCAAAATAAGTTTTTAATTAAGGTATATTATACTCCTATGTTCATGGCAGCATTATTCACAATAGTCAAAAGATGGAAACAACCCAAGTGTCCATCAGTAGGTGAATGGATAAACAAATTGTGTATATACATACACTAGAATATTATTCAGCCTTAAAAATGAATGAGATTCTGATGTATGCTATAACATGGATGAATTTTGAAGACTTAAATGAAATAAGCCAGTCAAAAAAGGATAAATATTATATGATTCCACTTACACGAGGTACCTAAAGGTTGTCAAATTCATAGAGACAAAGTAGAATGATGGTTGCAGGAGCTGGAGGGAGAGGGGAATGGGTAGTTATTGTTTAATGGGTACAGAAGATAATTTGATATTTAGAAGATAAGGTAAATTTCTTGAGATACATGTGATAGTTACTAAACAATGTGAATGTAGTTAATGCCACTGAACTATACACTTAAAATGGTACATTTTGTTTTATATATTTTACCAGTTTTGTAAAAGGTGTTATTGTATAAGTAACACATTTATTGTAAAATATGCATATTTAAATGTAAACATATAAATCTCTTTGCTTTTAATTTTTTCTTTTTGACATAATCACAAACTTATAAAAAGTTGCAGGTTCAATAAAAATCTTTTTTCTAGAACAATTCGAGACTGTGTTGCCAACCTGATCCCTATCACTAAGTATTTCAGTGTGTTTCCTACAACCAAGGACTTTCTTACAGAAGTCCAATATTACTACCAAAATCAAGAAATTAACATCAATACATACATTGCTGCCATCTAATTCTTTGTACTCTATTCACATGTCACAGTCATCCCAGTAATGACCTTTATAGAAAGGGGATCCAGTAGAGATCAAGTATTGCATTAACTTGTCATGTCTCTTTATTCTTCTTCAATCTGAAACAGTTCTTCAGTCTTTACTTTCATGACCTTGATTCTTCTGAAGATTACAGGTCAATTATTTTGTAGACTTTCTCTTAATTTGATTTTGTCTAAAGTTTTCTCATGAATTCAAGTTGTATATTTTTGACAGAAATATTTGAGAACTGATCTTGTATTCTCATTGCATCTCATCAGGCGGTGCATGATTTCAGTGTTTCCATTACTGATGATATTCACATTGATCGCTTGATTAAGGTAGTGTCAGGCTTCACACTATAAAGTTACACTTTTACCCTTTGTAATTAAGTATATTATGGGGGGGAGGTACTTTGAAAGTATGCAAATATCCTCTTATCTAGCTTCCATTTTATTTATCTACTTACATGTTTATATATGTGAGGACTCAGTTTATTATTTTATTCAGTGGGTTATAATCCATTATTATCTTTATTTTGATGCTCAAATTGTTCCTGATGTGGCTAGTAGCAGCCCCTTCAAGCTGACTTTAGTGTCCTTTTGACATGTCCTCATCATTCTGAATGCTTTTAAATTTTAGAAAAAGGAATCATGCAATTAGTGGCTGCATAATATGCTATTGTAGGGATATAGTATAATTTGCTTAAATAATCCCTTTGGAGCATTTTATTTTAGATTTCTTCAAAAAGGAGTTTGCGTAGTATGGCCAGATTACCTTCTGGAAGCCTTGCAACAATTTACACTCCCACCAGCAGCATGTGTGGGCCAGGGTCCCTTTCCCCACACTCTCATTAACAATTGCAGAGAGTTTTTAAATAATAGCAACTTCATAATTAGAGGGCAACTGTTAGAGGTCAAATTACCTTGTATACTAAGCATTAGAAGGGGTCATCAGGACACTAGATGAGAAGAAAATAGGATTTATATTTGTCTTGTACTGTTTTTTCCTTTTTAAATCAGCAGAAGAGTATCTCAGAGCTAAAGCAGTTATTTCCTTCTTTATGGTACTGATTTCATAAGGAAGATAATTTAAAGTAGACATACGGATTCTTTACAATGGATTCTTTTACTTTTCTTGTGACTTGCTCATTTCTTTCGGATTACTGTCAGTGACTAACCAGTCATTGACCTCAAAGATCCTCTTCAAAATTTTAAAGCCATTTTTTACTAAGCAGCTGTATGAATGAACTTTGGGAAAGTTACTCATCAGCGGGCTTCATTTTCTTCATCTCTAAATTAAATTATGTGGTTTCTAAGGTACCTTCATCTAAAACTGGAAGATCTTAAATTTTATTCTGAGAATTGGAAGAAAGTGACTTTTTCTAGCTTGCAAAACTGGTTGGATTTTCTTGTAAATGTTTCCCTCACATATCTAACTTGGCAAATGTGAGTTGTATAAGTATCGATTCATTATTTATAGGCTGGTTTTATTCTAGGACTCTGGTTGCTAGTCCTCCCTTTGCTTTAAATGTTAAGTCTGACTTGTGGCACTTTTGACTCTTTTAGCACAGAGGAACAGAATAACCCAGACAGATTCCATTTAGGGTTTAGGGAAGGATAACTATTAAGGGGTAACATGAGAACACAACTGTTCTTTGTATTGATAGAACAGTTGTTATCTTAGTTGCAGTGATTATTACTCTAATCAATACATGTGATAAAATTTTATAAAACCACACACACACACA
>NW_012138080.1:6473364-6480036 GCF_000956105.1 Propithecus coquereli
AAAACTCATACAAATCCATAAGACAAGCACTGAGTCCTCATTGAATTTGAAAGAGAACAGAACAAGCTAGTGTCCTAGGGAGAATTTTATAGGTGTACTTTCGTTAAGTATTAAATTTTCCGGAACCTCCAAATTTCATTAATGTACTACCAATGCCCTTGGTACCATACACTAGAATAGATAATTTTGTTTCCAGTATATTATAGCTGTGTAAAGTTATTTCACCAGAAGAAAAATAGTTTAAAAGATACAAAACAGAGCAGTGTAAATTTGCATTGTTTTAAAGTAGCTTTGAGAAAATTTTGAAAGATCTTGTTCTGTGTAATTTGTCCCCTCCAAAAAAAAAATCTTTTCTTTTTTACAGGTGTAAATTAATGATTTGAAAGCGGCTGAACAATGGAGCCAGACATCATTCGAATGTATTCTTCATCCCCCCCACCACTGGACAATGGAGCAGAGGATGATGATGATGATGAATTTGGGGAATTTGGTGGGTTTTCAGAAGTTAGCCCTTCTGGCGTAGGGTTTGTTGATTTTGATACACCAGATTATACTCATCCCAAGGAAGAGTTTGTTCCTTCAAACCATTTTATGCCAATTCATGATTTCTCAGAAAATGTAGATAGCCTTACAAGCTTTAAGTCCATTAAAAATGGTAATGATGAGGACATCACTGCTGAACTTTCTACTACTGTGAAAGGACAGTCTGATGTTTTACTGTCTACCACCAGCAAAGAAATAATTTCATCCAAAACTTTAGATACTTGCATTGATGGCACGGAAAGTCCAGGAAATTTAAATAAAGTAGTGGAGCAGAGACAGAATGTTGGAACACCTGAAAGTTTCTCTCCAGGAGATTTTAGAACTGATGTGAATGTTGTTCATCAAAACAAGCAGTTAGAGAGCTGCAATGGTGAAAAGCCTCCTTGTCTAGAGATTCTAACAAATGGGTTTGCAGTGTTGGAAACTGTAAATCCTCAGGGAACAGATGATCTGGACAATGTAGCTGATTCAAAGGGACAGAAGCCTCTTAGCACTTATAGCACTGACTATAATTTAGACTCTGTACCTAGCCCTGCTGAGGAATTTGCAGATTTTGCCACATTTTCCAAAAAGGAAAGGCTACAACTAGAAGAAATAGGACATGCAGTTTTAAATGATAGAGAAGCACTCACTATTCAGGAAAACAATAAAATTAACAGAGTCAATGAACTGAATTCTGTAAAAGAAGTGTCTTTGGGTAGAAGCTTTGACAATAAAGGAGACACTGATGGAAAGGATCAGGTTTGTGTTTCAGAAATCAGCGTAATGACTTACAGAGGTTTCAGTGTTGAAAAACAAGGCCTTCCAGCACTGCAACAGGATGAATTTTTAAATTCAAGTGTTCAATCAAAGGCTAAGAGTTTGATAGACTCAGCTGATGATTCAGAAGCCATTAAGAGAGAACAATGTAAAACTGAAGAAGAACTTGATTTATTTACTTCTAAATGTGCTGACCTATGCATGGATTCTATTAAAACTTCTGATGCTGATGATGAACTTGGTTCTTCCAAAGAAGAAAGTAGAAAGTTTACGGATTTACAAAGCCCAAACATTGATCCCACAGAAGAAAATGTTTTGGATGATTCTGTAAGTGTAAAAAATGATGATAGTAGTAACGACTTTGTGACTTGCAACGATACCAATGAGGATGATTTTGGTGACTTCGGCACAGCCAGTGGCACAACTCCACCTTTTATTACTAGTACTCAAGATTCAATGAGCGATGCCACTTTTGAAGAGTCCTCAGAGCACTTTCCACATTTTAGTGAACCAGGTGATGACTTTGGGGAATTTGGGAATATGAATGCTGTTTCCTGCCAAGAGGAAATGATATTTACCGAGTCAGACCTAAAACAGACTTCTGATAGTTTATCAGAGGAATGTCAGTTGGCAAGAAAGTCTAGTGGAACAGGCACTGAACCTGTATCAAAACTGAAAAATGGGCAAGAAGGTGAATTTGGAGATTTTGATTCTGTGCCAAATATTCAAGATGACTGCAATGCTTTTCAAGACTCTGATGATTTTGCAGACTTCAGTTCAGCTGGTCCTAGCCAAGTTGTAGATTGGCATGCTTTTGAGGATGGACAAAAAGATAGTTGTTCTTGGGCTGCTTTTGGAGACCAGCAGGTTACTGAATCTCATCATCGAAAGGAAGCCTGGCAGTCACATAGGACAGATGAAAATATTGATACTGCAGGAACCCCCAAAATGCACAGTGTCCCTTTAACAACTTCCAAAGGAGCGGTTGCTAGTGGCCATTTGCAGGAATCAGCCACTTCAGTTCAGGTATTTGTTAATTTTCTCTATTATATATGGGATATTAATTGCTGTGGAGGCTTCTAATTCAGCTTTTCAAAAAATATTTTTCGACTGAGTACTGGTTCATCTCATTATGATATAATGCTTGCCTAATTTGTAGATTAGTTACATTTTTTCACAACCCTTTGGGAAACTACAAAGAAAGAGTCCTTTAGTAAAGCTTGGTAAGATTTTTCTTTATCTCAGTGAATTTCTTTAATATTTATAGAAATTCATCTACTTGGATTTTTTGTGATTATAAATAGCACTTTTAGAAAAAATGATTTATTAGCTAATTAACTATTCCAGTAATTCTTCAGCTTTTACCTTTACAATGATTTTTTAAAAAGCTTAAACTGAGATTTAGAAGGTTTTTAAGCTTCAGGGAAAAAAAAAATCTGTTAATTTTGTCCATCAAAGACCTCAGAGATTGAAGTACAGGAGAAAGCAAGCAGAATTTGAAACCTCATCCTGTGGTGAAGGCTATAGTGAATTGAGAAATAGAAAAAGAATTAGGGGGAAAAAAGCAGATTTGAACCTCATAGTTTAACAGCTACTAAAAGACTTGGGATGAGAGTATGAGATGAATTAAGGTTTAGATCTAAGATAAGTAATGGCTATAGGTTGACCTATTGTGGTTGTATTTATTTTCTTATAATTTCTTGCAAATGTATGCATAGATTTATTCTTCCTAGGGAGTAGGTTTGTCAGCCAAAATATTTTTTCCTTCTTAGCCCTTATACATTATCCTTTCTGGTTCAGATTCAGAGAAGATTCGTTAAGATTTATTTTGACCTAAATTAGCCCCTAGAGTTATAGTTTAATATCCAGGTTGTTTCCCAGGTCAGAGTTGTACCCTCTGCTAGATTTTACCTTTTTTCAACTCCAGGGGTGTGGAAGAGGGCACTCCCTTGAAAATCACTGCTTTATACTGATAATTGATTATATAACACTTGGTTCACAGGCTTATTTTAAAGATACTGTCAATAAAATCAGCATCTATACACATCATTTTCAATTAAAAATATTTTCAAAGTCTTTGTTAGTTGAAATGATTACACATCATTGCTTTGATACCTTTGATGCATTCAGATATTAGGGAAATTATGGTATTTCCATTTTGTGTGCACAGTAAATCACCTTTCAGTTGGCTTTGGGTGTCTGAGTAGTTTAATTTAGTTATTACATGGTTTGGCTAAAGTGTATTATTCCATTGAGTGATTTATTATTGAAGCAGAAACTTGCAACTTTAAACAAAAAGTAAACTGATTATAATGCTAAATGAGGACTGTTGGTTTTGACCTAGCTATCCCTTTTCCTATTAAGTTTCATCTCACCAGAGTATAGCGTGACACTGGTATTGGATGATCTTTAATTTGTAGTCTTAGAACTTTTAACATCGTTAGATAATGAATTTTTAAAAGTATGACCACTTGAAATAGAAATTTCTTGCATCATACAAGTTGATTGAGGTTATTTATGTATAATTTAATAACTGGATGTAGGAGGTAATAAAGCCCATGGGCTTTGTGGTATCTGACGGATCTGAGTTTGAATCTTGACCCAGCCATGTAAAAGTTACTTAATTTTGGATAGGTTACTTCTGAACTCAATTGTATATAAAAATAAGGTAATATCTACTTCAAATAATTCTTGTGAAGATAAAATGAAAGTAAATTTTAAAATGAAAAAAAATCTGAAAAATAAAAATTTTATAGTATGATTTTATTTTTGTAAAAATAAAACAAAAAACTATGGAAATATGCATTAAGACTTCCTGAGATTTGTTTGGCTCAGGCGTCAGACTTGAATTTTTGCTGAATGGGTTATGCAAAATGAGCAGAATGTGGAGGTGGATGTTGGGGAAGAGAAATTGCCCTAAAGGTCTAGAAGGAGAAGTTTGGGAAGAAAGCTGAGGTAGGGAAATGGGTAAGCCCTGCTGAGTAAGTGACTCAGGTAGAAGTGGATAAAGATTGAACGACTTTCATTCTTATCCTGCTCTTCCTAAAGACTTGTGGCTGGCACTTTCTTGTCCTTCAGATTCTGCTGGAAAAGTACACTAACGTAGTTCTTTTGGAGAGGATTAGATTTATTAATATTTTTCTTAAAATGTTTCTTCTAGTTGCTGCAATGTTCAGGACAGCACAAAACTCCTCACATATTAACAACAGTAAACATTAAGCTTTTAACAATAAAACTTGAAATGATTTATTCCTGTTGAATCTTACCCAGATGCAACTAGTGTCCTGAACAGAATGCTATCAAGTGGTTTTGTCCAAATTGTGCTTTGAGAGAATGTTGCGAGAGACTTAGAATTCAGACTCAGTTAATTCAGTTGAACATAAGGAATGATCGTTTCTTTTGTGGGGTCAAACAAATGGTGTAGTTGTCATTTCCAATTTCTTCCACTTACAGCTATATTTGGTGTGTGACATTGTCCAGGTCCATATTTTTTTTAGCACTTTCCTTTTTTTAACCTACCGAAAAGATACCTTAAAATTTTAATAAATATGTCTTCCTTGGGTTTATTTCAATGATTTGTTACTTACATAGGGAAAAGTCATCCAAGAAGAAATCTTTCAAACTTAGAAAATGTTCTTAAATTAATTCTCAGCTGTGGGTCCAGCAAGCCTCAGAGGGTTCAAGCTTTGATTTAAAAGCTGTACATGAACATTATTGCGAAATAGATTTCTTCCTTTAGTGAATAATTTTTTTCTGAGAGCCCAGAGTTTAGTATATTTTATTCTCTTGTTAACATTCTTATAAATTATAGAAAAGGCAAGTAGTGATATCTCCATTGTACAAATATGAAAGAAGTCAAAACTGTTCTTCACTCTTTGGGCTAAGATTTATACAAAACAAAATGACAACAATTCCAAGACCCTTCTTACTTTGAAAGCAGTCGATTTTTTCAAAAGACCATTATGTATGTTATTTTAATAATTCTGTACTTTTTTAACCTTTTAATGTTTCAGAAAGGAATCTTGATTGAAATAACCAGGATGCCTTTTTTCTTAGATGTATGGTAAAAAGAGATAATGAATGAATGTCACAAACAATTACATTTAACCCTGAGCTTTTGTAAAATTTTAAAATATTGTTCTGCATGTTATTTGAGAATTTAGGAAGTTGGTAAGTAATCTGTTCATATTAATTGGCTATAGAAAAGGAGACTATGAGTCTTTTTTTTTTCATAGTAGCCATCTAATTTATAATACTACTGGGAAATGTTACTAGCTGAAGATTTGTTTTGAAAGCTTTAAAAATTAAGAGTATCACAAAAAGGAAAATGAAGAGAATCACTAAACCTTTGACTTGTGTTATTTCGAAATTGGTACTGGTGTTTTCATCAGAAAGTCAGCATTCTCAAACTGAATATAACCAATGCTGCCTTTTTACCTTCGTTTATTAAATCACCTGTCTACAATTTGTGCAGGTTTTCCCTTCTGTGGGTGAACATTTGAACTTACAACTGTTGCTTTTGTAAGCAACAAAATAAGGGAATTAAGATTTAAGATTTTGGCCTTATAGATCTTTGCTTACTTTATTTAGATAGCTTTATTTATTTATTTATTTATTTGTTGCTATTTTTCTCTCAGAAAATTTGACATTCTAATGTTTAATTTCAAAACAGAAGTACTTTATTAAATTTATCCAGAAATTGTGTAAAAAGGGTAAATCTTCTTTTTAGAGCATGATGAATATTACAATTGGTTACTTTTTTTATATAGCTTGAAATTGGGGATTGATAAGTATACAATTGTAGATTGTACTTGATATCTTACTTAATATTTAATGGTGGTGAGGCATAAGGTATCATCTTAAATGGAAGATTAAATTACCCAGTGGATTTTATGTTTCTTCTAAACTTCCACTTAAGTGTGAGACCTAATGCTGTCCATATTAAAACCATTGACATTAATCAACTTCTGCTTCTAAGCAAGAAAGGAAAACTAACTGGAAATATGTTGAAAGAATTTTTAAGAGTTACCTTAAATACAAGATACAGTAAGTCCTCACCTAATGCTCTTGATAGGATCTTGAAAACTGCATCTTTAAGCAAAACAACGTATGACAAAACTAATTTTACCATAGGCTAATTGATATAAATAAGAGTTAAGTTCCTACAGCTTATTTCTGGTCACTAAAACATCACCAAACTTCTAAATAAAGACACAAAACACTTCTAATATTAGGCATTGAAATAAATGTGAGCCATACATACATTTAAGAAAGATTAATTTTAAAAAAGTAAAGTTGTGATCCCCCTACGCACTCCTCCCAGCCACCAGGTCCCAGGTTTTAGGGTGGGGCCTGGGCTCTGCTTTAAAT
>NW_012138080.1:6480086-6533150 GCF_000956105.1 Propithecus coquereli
AAAGGTAAAGTAAAATAATTACCCAATTTTTGGTAATTGGTGAATGATGGCAGTTGTAGTGGTGGTGGATGATTAGACCAAGGAATAATTGTTTGCAAAATGAAAATTGTAAGAAGCACCTCCTACCATGTAGTTCAAAAACAGTCACAAATATAGCAGGCTCGCTGAGTGCTTTCCAACCACATCGTTTGTTATCATGCATTTGTATGATTATCATAGACCTTACAAAGTTTTATTTTATAATAATTTGTATTCATTCATTCCTTTTGCAACCCACTTAATCCATTTCAAGGTCACAAGTGGCCAGATCCTGTCCCAGCAACTCAGGGTGCAAGGCCAGAACCAACCCTGGATAGGACACTATCCCATTGCAGGGCACACTCACTCATACTGGGACAATTTAGACACACCAGTTAACCTAATATGTACATCTTTGGGATGTGAGAGGAAACTGGAGTATCTGGAGAAAACCTATCCAGATATGGGGAGAATATGTAAACTCCACGCAGACAGCAGCCCGTGCTAGGAATTGGGTTTTTTTCCTCATCAACATTATAACAAAACAATGTTATTCGGGGGCCTACTGTATTTTAAAGGAGATATGCATTTGAGTGGCATAAGAACCAGAGTCTGAGATCCTTGGTGCTAGTCCTGCACACCCCTCTGGTAAGCTGAACAAGACTTGCAATACACTTAATCTTTTTATACCCCAATGTAGTCATTTATAAAATAGAGGTATGCTAGTTAGGGTTCTCCAGAGAAATAGAACCAATGGGGTACGTATGTGGATAAAGGGAGAGATAGAGGGATTTACTGGAGATTGAAAAGTTCCAAAATCTGTTAGTCAGTAATCTGGAAACCCAAGACAGCTGATGTTATAGTTCCAGAGTAGGTGCAAAGGCCTGAGAACCAGGGGAGCCAATGGTATAATTCCAGTCCAAAAGCCAGCAGGCTTGAGACCCAAGCAGAGCTGATTTTTCAGTCCAAAGGTAGGAAGAGACTGATGTGCCAACCCAAAGTCAGACAGAATTTCCCTCTTACTCAATTTTTTTGTTCTATTCAGGTCTTCAATTGATTGGATAAGTCCCACCCATATTAGAGAGGGCAGTCTGCTTTAGTCTACCAATTCACATGTTAATCTCATCCAGAAACACCCCTACAAGCACTAACAGAATAATGTTTGACCAAATGCCTGGCCACCTCATTGCCCAGTCAAGTTGACCCATAAAATTAACCATCACAAGAGGGAACACTATATGTCACATAGAGCTTTCAAGATTTTTGGAAGACTTGTAACCTGTTTATAACTAAGACATGCCAGTTGGGAATCTCTACGTTAGATAACATGGCTTGTTTGCACAAATGGCTAAAATGAAATGGCTGCTTATATACCCCAGGACTTTATTCCTCTACCCCCAGACATAAAGATATGGCAAAACTGGGAATTAGAAGTTGTGAATTTAGACATGATGCTTTGCCCCCATTGACGAAGTAAACCACTGGGTAATAATTTTTGCTCTCCCAGAGATCTAACTTGCTGAAAAAAAATAAAAATAATTAGAGGGCAGGCACAGTGGTTCACACCTATAATCTTTGCACTTTGGGAGGCTGAGGCAAGAGGATCGCTTGAGGCCAGGAGTTCAAGACCGGCCTGAGCAAGAGTGAGACCCTATCTCTAGAAAAAATAGGAAAATTATCTGGGTGTGGTGGCATGTGCCTGTATTCCCAGCCACTCAGGAAGCTGAAGTGGGAGGATCACTTGAGCCCAGGAATTTGAGGTTGCAGTGAGCTGTGATGAGGCCACTGTACTCCAGCCTGGTCAACAGAGCAAGACTATGTCAAAATAATAATAATAATAATAATTATAGAGACCTTCAAGGTAATGAAGGACTCTGATAGGAAATAAATATGAGAAATGAGAAAATTGGGAAAGATAGAGAAAAGCTATAAAAGCCTATGTATCTTTGGAGATGTGGTATAGCAAAGGACGCATTATGACTTTCATGAGCCCTTTCTCCATAAAAGATGCTTGAAATTTTATTTTATGACTTAGTATAAAAATGAATATATTATCATCACATATTAAAACATTTTCATGGACCCCTAAAAGTATCATGGTCTTAGGCCCTGTCTCTATTGTGTAAGTGGGTATACAGCATAGTGATTAAAAGCAAGGCCATAATTCTAGATGAGATCCAGGTTTCTGAACTGACTTACATTAGCAACTTCCTTGAGCCTCAGATTTAGAGAATAATAATAGTACTTACTTCAAAACTCTCATTATGAGGATAAATGAAATTGCGCATGTGAAGGTGTTTAGCACATTGCCTTGTCACATAGTAAGTGCTCAGTAAATGTCAGCTGTTACTGAATAACCTCAGAAACAAACTTCTTGGAAAATGGTCTTCAGGTAATGCAGGAAATAGTGTTGCCAACTGTATTTTTTGGTTAGCAATGGAAAGTAATGGGGAAGCAAACAGAATTTCTGTAAGAGTACCACTAGTTCTGGCTCTTGGCAGTATACTCAACCTATCAAGCTATTTTGAGAGCAGAAGCCCCTACTTTGGGCTAGTTCTCATTCTCAGAATGGCTTTGATAGGTAGGAGCTCTTCTGAGCACAAGTACATTTCTGTGCAAATAGCAGACCTCCTTTACTTGGCTTCATAGCATTGGACACTAGTAGAGAAAAAAAAGGGAGTCTGGCACCTGCTTTGAGCAGTATTTGATTTTCAGCCCTACATTTATCAGAGCCCCAGTTCTTAAAATGTTTAATAGCCAGATGTGCTGCCATTTGCCAAGCTTAGAATTTGGCACATGTCTGAATGGAAGGACATGACTGAGTTATATAAACTAGTATTCTGCTAGTATAACCAGTCACCAGTTTCCTTATTCCATATTCAAGGAAGAACTGAGGAATATTTTTCCTTTTTGTACTTTGGGGTTGACAGCATTTAAGGTTCAAGTAATTGGCATAAATATTACTTTATTTAGTTTGCCATTTAGTATAGTAACCTCTGCTAAATATTTAGTATGCTGTGTATGTACTTGTTTGTTTCGCTCATAATTCATTTTGAATGTGGCACCAACTCTTTAGTAAGAATTTACAGCTTTGTTGAAAACTGTGAATTGTAGTGTTAGATGAAATCATTTGCTTTTTTAAGTATATTCATCACCTCAGAAGTTAACAGGTGAATACATTATCTAATGGCTAGAAATGTTTGAAAGACCACAAAAAGTGGGTAAAACCATGATTTGGTAAAAAGAATATAGGCTTTGGAGTCAGACTTTGGATCAAATCCTTGCTGTGCGTTATACCAGCAGACTGTGTTTAATTATCTGAATCTCCCTGAGCTTTAGTTTCTTAGTCTGTAATACAAAGCAATAATACTTATCTTGCAGAATTTCTTTTAGAAGATTCATCAGGTAATACATGCAGAGCATCAAGCATAGTATGGTGCATAGAAGGCATTCAGCTGTTGTTTTTTATGTTATATAAATATGCCCCGCCCACGTATAAAAATGATTTACATGGCTTACAATAAGATACACTTTCATAAGTAGAACAATTATGCCCCCTGCAGTCTTAAATAAAAGTGAAGTACTTTTTTTTTTTTTAATACAGTGAGCATTAATTTAGTTAGCATTCACGTACCAACTATGTGTGGGAACCTAGATACTATAGATCAAGAATAAAACAGTCTCTGCCCTCAAAGCTTTGTAATTTTTAGAAATTAAACTTGGAACTGCTTTGATGACAACATAATATAGTAGTTAAGAGCACCTACTCTGATGCTGTACTTCCTAAGAATTTAGCCTCTCCACTTAATATTCATGTGACCATGGGCAAGATGACCTCTGTATGCTCCATTTTTCTCAGCCAGGAAATGGAGAAAATATTGTTACTTCTCTCATGTGGTTCTTATGAGACAAATGAACTAGTACTTGTAAAACATTTAAAATAATGCCTGATACATGCATGATAAGCACTATGTAAGCATTAAACAAAAACTATAATGCACCATATCAGGCTTTTGCGCTATGAGTATGTTTCAGAGAATGTCTTTTGATTTTTTTGCTGAATTTTAGGCCCCCACTTTGCTAAACTGGATTATACTGTATTGTTTGCTTTACATATGCTGCCTTAAGTGCCTAAGAAACTAGAGCTCAACCAGTCTGACTTTACCACTAATTCCAAATAATAAAGTATAATTTTTTTGGCATTTTACATTCAATACAAGTCCACGCGTACTGTAATGTGTTAATAAATGTCACTGTTTTATACAATCTTTTTTCTGAGTTAATCAGCTATTAAGGAGTTTTAAAAATTGGGTGTCCCCATTTAATTAAAACCAGGAGTAGACTTCCTATTGTGGCTAGATATAGTCTGTATAGAAACAGGAGTTTGTTTAAGCAGGGTAATGTAAACAAAGTTCCTTTTTACTCATAAACACTAGGATAAATCCAAGTTGAATATTTTACTTCGACTCCAGTTTTTGTTTTGTTTTGTCTTGCTGTGTTGCCTGGCCAAGAGTGCAGTGGAATCATCATAGCTCACTGCAAACTGGAACTCTTGGGTGCAAATGATCCTTCAGCCTCAGCCTCCCGAGTAGCTGGGACTACAGGAGTGTGCCACCATGCCAGGCTAATTTTTTTTTTTTAAGAGATAGGGTCTTGCTTATTGCCCAGATTGGTCTCGAACCCCTGGCCTCAAGTAATCCTCACACCTCAGCCTACCAAAGTGCTAGGATTACAGGTGTGAGCCACCACACCTGGCTAGTTTTGATGTGATGCTAAATTTTCCTGTGGTCTTTGTTTATTTGCATATATTAAACTAGTATTGAGGGGAAGATCATATTTTAAAGATTAAAATTATTTAATATATTTACCAAAAAAAAAGAAACCCTGAAAACAAAGAAATGTGAAACCTTTGCCAACATCACAGTTTTGATACACCTTTTATCTCAAGTACTCAAATTTTATACTCAAAATAACAATGATTAAAAAAAAAAAAAAACAAGTGTCTCACTACAATCCGCTTGGAAAATCTGTTTCTTGAAAGAAACCTGTCTAGTCACAAGAGAAACTGTTCTTGTGGTAAGTTGTTTGACTTCGCTTCTTCTCAGCATTATATTAGTTATATTCTTGTACCTGTTCTACTTACTAAGTTACTTAGGCTATGTTACATTACATTTTTGAACTTTTAACTTTTTTGTGCTTCTTGGGAAGCAAACTTCTCTTAAATACACCTTGTGTGGTTTATACACTTTGTGTTTCGTAATGCAATCAAGATAAAAGTCATAAATGCCAATAAGCCAACCACCAATATCCAAAGTTTAAAATCTATAAGGAGTAACAGTAACAGGTTCTATTTATGAAAGAGGCTCTTAAAAATAGATACTTAAAAACTAGACACTTTTTTTCCCAACTCAGATCTCGGGGAGGATGCAAAATACTTGGATTGCTTCATTTCTTTGTTATATCATAATATGGTAGAAATAGATAGGTTGAGACAAATGTTTTCATAATGATTTAAAATGCTAAATAGTGGTAGAGAAACATCCTTAGTGAACTTTGAGCCTAATTTTGACACTCATTTATTTTATTCCCTGGCAGGCTACTATGTCTTTATATATCATATGTATAATAACAGTAGGAATGGTAAAAGCTGCCACCTCTGAAACACACACTGGGTGCCAAGTATTTAACCTTCTAATTCGTTATCCACCCTGTGAGGTAGACTTGATATCTCCAATGTATAAATGCAGAGCCTGAGTCTTAGCCCCTGGGTCTACAGCCCTCTATTGAAGTGTTATAATTATATCAGCCATTTACTTACTGGAATTAACTTGTAGTAAATGAAATTTGGCATTATTTATTACCGTGAACAAGATAGCAGTATGAAACAAACTCTTTTTACAGGATGCCCTTACCATCAAACTGGTCTTGTGGATAGCTGGAAATTGATATACTTTTAAAAGTAAAATGTCAAAGCAACATTAATTTTAATCAAAATCTTCATTCATTCTATTAGTTGCTTTCTTGCTGAATTGTTGAGGAGTTCCCTTCTTGTGGTGGGCAATGCTATTGGCAGTTCTTTTTTTTTTCTTTATTGCTCCACCTCACGGGTCAGCAAACAAACCATGGCCTGTGAGACAAATCTGTCCTGCTGCCCATTTTTGTAAATAAAGTTTCATTGGAACACACCCACACTTACTTGTTTACAGATGGCCTGCAAAGGCTGAAATATTTACTATCTGTCTCTCTATGGAAAAGGTGGCTGATCCCTGCTGTACCTCATTCAACAAAAGATTTGAAGCAATCGAATTTAATATCTAATCCTAAAGATACATGAAACTTTCTTTAGAAATTTCCATTCAATTTATATCCTTCATGGGAAAAGGTTGGGGAAGAAGTAAAAATTGAGGTGATTAGATTAATATAATCTTTCTTTTCCTCAAATACATTCCATTCATTTGTATCTTAGACCTGGTAGTTAATATAGTGTAATATAGCCCAAATGATTGAATGTGTCTTAGGGTCATCTCTTCCTGTGATAAACATTTTTTTCTGTCCCATTAAAAGGATAACAAAGAGGATACGAGAAAGATTTAATTTACAGAGAAATAAAATTTGGTCATATGTGAGTTGATGTTTACCTTCCCTGCCCAGGAGGAGCCAGCGCTTGTCATGTTTCCAATTAGGTGGTTATCTGATCCCTTTAAAAGTAACGTCTGTCCATTCCCTCTGTTGAAGCTAGTAAGTGCCGGGTCCCCTTGACACACTCAGGTTTCACAAGCCTTGGGATCTTGAGTCTACCCCTTACTTTGGGTTCATAATTGACAGTGAGAACCTTTTCCCATATCACACAGATGAATATAATGATGGTGTTAGAGTAACTGTTGTAGAGGTGGCAGAAGAGTACCCTGAGACTAATTATGCAGTGTTAAGTTTTTTGTTCTGATACAGCTTCCAAAAGAGATTTTGGTTTAGAAAATATGTTTACGAAAATTTTTCCTTTTGTTTTTCATTTTTCTGGTCGTTGACTATACTATACAACAGAAATCAAGCATTAACTTGTTTTTGTTACTTGGCAGGAAGTACTGCCATGATGTGGTGTTTTTCTTGTACACTCGGTATCAATTTAATGGTACACTCAATCTTCCAACAGGCTTTAACTTATTAACAATTTGTATTCCTACTTGATATTTAAATAGTAAATTGGGCTGAGTTGAAAATATCTTACACATATCTGAAATGCAGCTAGGGAAATGGAAATAAATATTATTGTAGGTTGCACATGTATGATAAACCCAGTGGTACCCAGAAAAATGTAAGTTAATCTAAATCCAATAAGTTTTAATTAATAAAAGTACCAAGAAATGTATCTGTTTGTTCTTGGTGAAAATACTCTAGGGAATATTCAGGCTTTACTTGGAGGGAGGGTGGTGTTCTATTCAAAGATACACACATACACGCTACAAAGAAGAGTAGGGAAATGGAATTTCTAGAAGATAATAGATCAGCAAAATGATAAATGAGCTGTCAAATTTCTTATCAGTAAAAATTGAGATTTTCATTCCAACTTTGGTTTGTACTATTAGCAGCAAAAATATTTCAAAAATGCTTTCAAAATTCAAGTGTTTATGTCTAAGAAAAGGGTTCTGTTCAGCTATAATAGCATAATACTTTTCACAGACATCCAATCTTATTGTTCCTAAATCTAGAGTACATGAGTGGTGGTAAGAAACATTCCAGTGTGATGGAAAAAATATGAATGCTGTCTGGTTTTTTGTTGGGTTTTGTTCTTGCTTTGGGCAGATTATTCAAACGTTGAGATTGCTTTCTCACTATACAATTGGGCAACAATATCGTCTTTGTAGAATTTTGTAATGGATTAAGTAAGATAATGCATGTAAAGTACCAGTTATGGTATTTGGTGTGTAGTTATTTGTCACCTACTGTATCATCATCATGATTATTTAAAGTAATCATTTAGAACTATTGTTCTATGAGTAGTTACGTTCTTTTCATTTAGTGTTTTTTGTACCTGAGTAGTGGTTTCTCTCTTTTACAGTAGTGGACAGGGTGTGTGTGTGTGTGTGTGTGTGTGTGTGTGTGTGTGTGTGTTAGTGATAAAACTGTGAGATTATTAAAATTAAATGAAAATATACTTTTGGGGGATGTTTTGATGCAGACAGCTTTACTAAACCGCCTGGAGCGAATTTTCGAAGCATGTTTTCCTTCCATATTTGTCCCTGATGCTGAAGAGGAAGTTACTTCCCTGAAGCACTTGCTGGAAACAAGCACCTTGCCAATAAAAACAAGAGAGGCCTTACCTGAAAATGGGTAAGTACTAGACAGTTTTCAGATAGCAATGTGTTTTTTTTTTGTTTGTTTGTTTTGTTTGTTTGTTTTTTGGGGGACAGAGTCTCACTGTGTTGCCTGGGCTAGAGTGCCGTGGCGTCATCCTAGCTCACAGCAACCTCAAACTCCTGGGCTCAAGCGATCCTCCTGCCTCAGCCTCCCGAGTAGCTGGGACTGCAGGCATGCACCACCATGCCTGGCTAATTTTTTCTATATATTTTTAGTTGTCCGATTAATTTCTTTCTATTTTTAGTAGAGACGGGGTCTCGCTCTTGCTCAGGCTGGTTTCGAACTCCTGAGCTCAAACAATCCGCCCGCCTCGGCCTCCCAGAGTGCTAGGATTATAGGCGTGAGCCACCACGCCCGGCCAGCAATGTGTTTTTATTAGTTTCACCTGTTCTATTTATAAGTTTATCTTAAAACATTAAGATTCAAAAATATTATTTATTGTCCTAGCACTCTGGGAGGCCGAGGCAGGCGGATCCTTTGAGCTCAGGAGTTTGAGACCAGCCTGAGCAAGAGGAAGACCCCATCTCTACTAAAAAAAAAAAAAAAATAGAAAGAAATTAGCTGGACAACTAAAAATATATAGAAAAAATTAGCCAGGCATGGTGGCGCATGCCTGTAGTCCCAGCTACTCGAGAGGCTGAGGCAGGAGGATCGCTTGAGCCCAGGAGTTTGAGGTTGCTGTGAGCTAGGCTGATGCCACGGCACTCTAGCCCAGGCAACAGAGTGAGACTCTGTCTCAGAAAAAAAAAAAAAAATTATTGTGTTAAAAGTTTAATCATACTGTGCTAAAAGACTTAAACTCCCTTTTGAACTCCCTTTTGAACTATTTCTTTTGATATTTCTAAATCAATATTCTAATCAATGTTATATATTATCTTTTGACTTCCTAGTATGATAAATAAGAATTTAGATTTTACTTCTGCTATTCTCCAACCTTCATCTTCCCAGTATACTTATATCAGTTTTTGGTTATTTTGTATTTTTCATTTTTGTAATCATGTACATATTGTTCACTTCTAAGCCACTCTTCTTTATAGTACAGCTTTTCCCTGGACTTAATAATTGACCCTCTTTTTCATTTACTGAGTCTTTCCCTACCTTCCAACAGCCTGTTACTACAATTTTCCTTGGAGTCAAGACTATTAGACTGTCCTTTCCGTTTTTCTCCTGGAAACCTCCCCCGACCTTAGTCCTATTCTCATCTAGAATGGTTTCAGTCTAGGCCTCTTACATTCATGTTGTCTTGGGACTTCCTTTCACTTGGATCCCATTTTGTTAGAGCATATCCTCTAATAGCCTACTGAGAAAAAAAGATACATGGGAGGTAAATTTTTTTTTATTCTACTCTCACATTAAATTTATAGTTTAAGATCTCTTTTTTGCTGATACTCTGAAACTTCACAATGAAATATCTTTTTCCATTCATTGGAAAAATCTTTTTTCATTCATTGGACTGACCACTAGGTAGGAACAAAAACGTTTATAGTTTGCCACCTTACAGCTGTTTAGATGTGGTTTTTTTAAAAATATGCTAGTTATACAGATAGTTCATACTCTTCGATCCAGTAATCTGTCTCCAAAAGATTTGTTCTGAGGAAATAATACAGCTATACAACAACGCACACCATTAAATACAGGAAGACATTCATTGCCTTACTAATAATAGGAGCCAAACAATAACAGTTTATTTAGAACTATGGGATTGTGGCTAAATAAATGATGGTGCATGGACCTAATAGAACATTACACAGCCATTGAGAAAGAGACATATGTAAACTAGGAGATGCTTAAAATCTGAAAAAAGAATATAAAATAATATATATGCTATAACCATAACTGTGTTTGTTCATCAAGACTCAAGGAGAAAACAAATATTAAATAGCTGTATTAAGATGGTAGCTGAGTGATTTCTTTTCTTCTTATGAATTTTTTTGATTTATAAGACGAGAATAACACACAGGCTAAATTTCCGCTTGATTACACTTGATTACTGACATATTGTTTCATATGAGTTTAACTTAATTCGTTTTCTAATGACTGTAAGTGTTCTGGATTTCATTCAGATAATAGTTGTATACTCATGTTAGACATAAGATTAATTGGAATGTATGTCATATTATAAATAGAATTCATGATAAAAGCTGTGAAGTAACTATTGTTGGTGGCTTCATCATGGCCTTTACAGGGAACTGCTGGATGTGTGGACTGAGCTACAGGATATCCATGATGCACATGGCTTGAGATATCAGTGGGGCGGCTCCCATAGCAACAAGAAGCTTTTGTGCTCTTTGGGAATAGATACCAGAAACATTGTGAGTTTGTTAGTACTTTGAAAAATCCTTTATTCAATCTATGGGTATTTTTAAATTCTGTTACAGTTCTGTTCAAGCTGTGATAGGCTAGTTCCTCAGAAAAATAAATGTTAATTGGTTTAAATATTTATTTTGAATATGCTGACTTTTAAACATCAATCTACCTAAATTTTTCTCCAATTGATGTTTCTCGTTTTAGTGTTTTTTCTTAACTATAAAATGAAGGAAATGGACTGGGAGATTAAAAATGTAATCCAATATGGGCAATTAAACAATTTCTTTACCATTTATGATATATGTAATAAAGTAATTCAGACATATTTTGGAGACTATTTCATTGTATGACAGATTATTCTCTAAATATATGTTCTTTCTCTCCAACATGTGTGTAGCTCTTTACGGGCAATAAGAAGCAGCCTGTTATAGTGCCCATGTATGCAGCAGGATTGGTAAGTACAAAAATGTCTCTGCATGTATTAATTATTACTGAATTTATTCTGTAAAATCATCTTACATAGCATGACATAGAAATATTTTTTTAAGAGGCATTTAATGTTGGAATCTTAAGGGTATAAATATAATACGTTTTTTGAGCTCATAAATCCCTTCAAGTCTTGATTTCAGGAATTTTTTTTATATTCCATTAATTACAGATACTGTTTTGTTTTAGATTAAATTTATTTTTATCTTAGTGATGTGAGTGTGTATAACTCTTTATAAAATGCACCTTTGGAGGATTGTCTTTTCTTTTAGACATAATTTATTTTATTCCAGTTATTAATTTTAAATAATAGAATATTGAGGCTATGGATGTATATAAAAGCTTGGAAATACCAAATTATAGTAAATGAAAATGAGCTAGGACTCATATTGGTCCTTAGTTCTTCCATTAATGTTTTAAATTTGTTGAATTTTGTTTTTTCAGATATGCCAGGTAGTCCCGGAAAACTGAGGCATTTTCAGTCTGTTCCTTATCAAGACTCAGTCACATTTTAAAGTTTGATGTTTGTGTTTTTTGGTGTGTCTTTGAGTTATTGGTGAATAAAAATGTCCTATGAAACTAAAAATATATTATTATAACCAATAACTTGAAAATAAGAATAAAATACTATGTTTATGAATGAAAGAAAAAATAACAAAAGAATCCTTAGTATACAATTTAAATTTTACAACCCATTATATGCATGTGAAAGTGAATTTGCTGTGGAACTTGATCTTTTTTTAAATCTTCAAACTTTCTCCGTAAATAAGCACTAATTATTGATTTTGAATTGGAACATTTTGATTTGTTTTTTGGAATTTTCTATGCTTTTTTAAAAAATCAGTTTCTGGGCCGGGCGCGGTGGCTCACGCCTGTAATCCTAGCTCTCTGGGAGGCCGAGGTGGGCGGATCGTTTGAGCTCAGGAGTTCGAAACCAGCCTCAGCAAGAGCAAGACCCCGTCTCTACTAAAAATAGAAAGAAATTAGCTGGACAACTAAAAATATATAGAAAAAATTAGCCGGGCATGGTGGTGCACACCTGTAGTCCCAGCTACTCAGGAGGCTGAGGCAGGAGGATCACTTGAGCCCAGAAGTTTGAGGTTGCTGTGAGCTAGGCTGACGCTACAGCACCCTAGCCCGGGCAACAGAGTGAGTCTGTCTCAAAAAAAAAAAAAAAAGAATTGAATCTGCAAATTGCATTAGTTTATGCCCTATTTTATTGGGGGGTTGAGGGGTGGTAGGGATTCTCCTGAAAACTTTTTTAGAAATTTATGGATTATAACATTGCTGACTTAGCAGATTTGGTTTTTCTTCCCCACCCCCACCCCCAGTTAAGGTTGACTTTTATCTGGGATATAACCTTTAATTGATAAATATTCAAGAACTTATCAGGTGCTATATTAAAACATGCAGAAGCCTGGCTTTTTCTTCAGTCCTGGATTATTACCCATTTGTGTTGGTAGAATATCGATGTGAAATACTGATTTTTTTTGCCCTCCTTATTTCTATATCCATCCTGAATAACTTCCTGTCTGACTCAAAAAGTGTATTAGACTTGTAACAAACCCAGTGGAACATGTAAGATGTTTTCCCCTCTGAAATGGCTCTCTCTCTGCTTTGCCAGTTGAAGGAACTAAGTACTAAGGCTCCACAGTACCTTAGTAGAGATCAGGAGCAAACACTAAATTCACACTGAAGCATATAGATGTCATGATATTATATGGCATGTTGTAGAACCAGCTTTCCCTTCAAGCACCACCATGGTGTAATGTGTAGTACAAAAGGTGCCCACTCCTGCAATTTTAATGTCTGAAACATCATAAAAGCATTGGATTCTTAGGGCTTGGATGTGATAAATTGTTGTGTTCCCCCAGACCCCCATCCCAAATTGTGCTTATGCTTTCACGTGACAGTAATAACTATGTACTTTAAAACATCTGATTGAAAATATAGGCTCTTGCTTCAAAACTTTTGATTCTAAAGGTATTATTGTGAAGTGTTTCCCATTATAGTGCTATAAGATTTTCTAAAAATAAAATTTAAGAATAGCCGGGTGGGTCCCAGCTGCTCAAGAGGCTGAGTGGGGAGGAGCCCCTGAGCCTAGGAGTTCAATGCTAGCCTGGGCAACATAGCGGGACCTTGTCTCTGTTTTGTTTTGTTTTTAAGTAAATAAAATTAAGATTAGTTCCTTTTTCTCTTTAGGCTTTTCAAATAACCTGGGTTTTGTTTGTTCTTTCTTCTTCCTGCTAGACTAACTTTCTTATAAAGTTTATGGATTGATCTCTGTCCTCCCCCACCCCCCTGCCCCAATTAATGGCCAATATACCTTTTTCAGGGTATGTTAGAGCCCACCAAGGAACCATTGAAACCACTATCTGCTGCAGAAAAAATTGCTTCCATCGGTCAGACAGCCACCATATCACCAGAGATGAACCCATGTACATCTGATCAATTCCAGGTAAAAATATCCATATGTATATAGATGTGATTATATGTTTGTACACATACATCCACACATACTGTTTTTTTCCTTTATATATAACTTTTAGTTTTTAAAATATTTTTAAAACTTGATTTGATGATGGACAGGATTTTGGTTGTTAACAAACATCCCTTGGAATACAATAAACAAATTATCTTTAGTTTTCAAAAAGAGAAAGCACAGTTTGAGAACTGGGTGATTATGAGTAAGTTCTTAAACCTGTCCAGGCCTTACTCTCTTGACCTATAAAATGAAGAGTTCACAACAGGTATCTCTAAACCCCTTTGCAGTTTGAACATTGTGTGCATAATTATTGACATAAATCTGGTAAGTGCTGGGTTTTCAACAAGATGGGAAATACTGCATTTATACCAGCTCTTTAAGTCTGCTGTTGTGTGTTTTTCCTGAAATCCTGTGAAATTTTATAAAGCAATGAAAGTTAGATGTCTTTATTGCCTTGAAGACTGTTGTTTGTGAGAGTTTGAGTAAAACTGTTATTTAATTTGAAAATGATGTGACCTTTAACAAAACAGCCTATGGATTAGGAAAAAAAAGGCTGTCTTACCTTTCTTATCCTTTAACTCCTTGGCATATTTAAGTACAAATATTTTTTTCAGTCCAATATGTTTAATATAAAGTCTTCCCTCTCACCTTTTATCTGGAGAAAATGGGCCATTTTTGTTTGTTTACTCTTTCCACACAAAGTTAGAAACTGACTTAGTATAGTTAAATGTGTTTTTTTAAGATTAGTATTTTTAAGTGAACATTACCATTTCTAAAACATATTCTTGCCATGTTTGTCATTTCTTAACCTTAAATATCATTTTCAGTTGTATCTAACACAAAAATGTATGTTTGAACAGCTTTTCCCAAAATGTATATTCCATTGGATACTAAAAGGTCCCAGGGTAAAGTAAGTTTGGAAAATACTTCGTATCATATCCCATAAACACTGTTAGAGATTCACAGTACACATTAAGGACCCTGAAGAGTCCTAAGGTAAATAACCCTATTTAATTTTAATTCATTTCCAGATTTACTTGGTCACAGGACCTTTTTCTGCAGGGACCAGAGGACAGGGGAGTTGTAACACTCACAGAACTAGTGTTTTGAAGAACATACTTTAGAAAATAATGTGTAAAGCATAGGCCCTACCCTTTCAGGTGTGTTTCAAGAAACATCTAATACTACCGCTGTGTACCACTATGGTTTATACTCAGGCATAGCTTAAATATCACTTTGAAGCCAGCTTGTTACTGGCACTGAATTAGTGGGCAAGGGGGCCTGATGTGTACAATGCCTGGCCTTGATGGTTGGGCTGCAGACAAGGTGGCCTGAGCAAAATGTCTCAGCAGGTAGACTCTGTCCTTAGTTACCCTGCTTTCATTGCCGTGATATGCCCTCTGGCAATCAGTTGCTTTCCCAGGCCTGCCCTAGTGCACATTTCCCTCCCCTTGTGCCCAAGTGCACATTTTCACTTCTGCCTCAGTCTACATTCTTACTCCTACAGTGTTAGGTATTAGGAAAGTATTTTGAGTAACTGCTTGGTACCTTACTGAAAATGGAGCTGTTCTTATTGTTACCATTTGTTGCTAGTTCGGCTTGCCTCCTTCTCCTCTTCCTCCTCCATCCATCCACTTCCACATGTTACAACCCCATAAACTATTGCTTATTTTATCAGAGTTAGCTGTTGCCTGTCATTTTTGTCCCAAGCTGATTCAGTCTTATTATGTATTTCATTCTAGTCATACTGCATAGCTTATCATCTTTCTTATATAATTTCATTATGGACTTGACTAAAAGTAGAGTAGTCCAAATGACCTAATACAAAACGTGTTAATTTAGAATTTTGTACTGAGATGCCTGACCACCATCACAGAATTGTATGATCCTTGCTTGGCTCCCTCCATACCTCTGACTTAGCAAACATCTGAAATATAAAGATTCTCCTTATATAAAATGATATTTCTTACCATTATTCTTTTGCATGCCATATATATATGGCAAAATATAATATCATATATAATCTTATTTGTTGGCCATGCAGTAATATAATACTGTTATATCTTCTCGCTAGCCATATTTTATAGATGAAACAGCCATATTCTTTAGTGCTAGAACCTTAGCAAAATGTGTCAGGAAAGACCTTGTTCAATACCTCATTGTTTTTTCCAAAAAACATACACCAAACCTTCTTAGGTTTGTTTCTGGCATCATTAAACAGTAATTAGCAAACTTAGCACAGTTGTATAATTTCCCTTTATGAATGCATGCTTTTTTTTTTTTTTTTTTTTTTGATACAGAGTCTCACTCTGTTGCTCGGGCTAGAGTGCCATGGCATCAGCCTAGCTCACAGCAACCTCAAACTTCTGGGCTCAAGCAATCCTCCTGCCTCAGCCTCCCAAGTAGCTGGGACTACAGGCATGTACCACCATGCCCGGCTAATTTTTTCTATATATTTTTAGTTGTCCAGCTAATTTCTTTCTATTTTTAGTAGAGACAGGGTCTCACTCTTGCTCAGGCTGGTCTTGAACTCCTGACCTTGAGGGATCCTCCCGCCTCAGCCTCCCAGAGTGCTAGGATTACAGGCGTGAGCCACCGCGCCCGGACTGAATGCATGCTTTTGGATCTGTCTGTTCTATCTTGGTCACCCATTGAGTTTGTTTTGTTTTTCTTCCAAATTGTTTTATACTCATTAATGTTGTAACCATTACATCTGTTATTTAGAAATTTAATAACTTAATGATATTTTTTCTAAGATACTTTTACCTGAAAAGACATCTTAAGGGTAAAAGAACAGTAATGATACCATTTGTGTGTTCTTGTTGTTTTACTTTTATCCATTGAATTTCAGTCACGCCATTCATGGTGCTATTACTACTGACTCCCACCTTAATAAGATCAGTACTTTAACCACACCTTATTCACTGCTGAATAGAGTCAACTCTCTGACTAGCAGTTATACACCTAGTCACCACTAGCAACTTCTTTTCTTGATGTGACTATTTTAGTTGTGAATCAGAATTTTAGAACTAGAAGAAAAAATGATTATCTAATACCATGCTCCCTTTTTATGAGATGACATATTTGGAAAGGCAAAGTGATTTACCCAAAATCAGTGGTACAGCTAGGACTAGAATTGGAGTCTGTTGTCTCCAGTCTCCATGTTTTTGTTCTTTTTGTTTTGATCTAGTCTCCTTAGTGCTTTTGTCTCTGCAGTAATCATTCATACCACATTGCTTCAAGTTGCTTTAAAATGCTTCTTTCTAGTGCTTTCTCTTTGAGTTACCATACTTGTGAATGTCATTAGTTAGCCTTTTTTTTTGCTGTTTTTCATTTTCTTCATTTCCACTAAATGTTGACTCATACTTAGCACCTCATTATTATAATTTTGGCTGTGTCTTCAAAATATCATACACCTATACAAGAAGCCAAAATTTCAGCACATCACTGAAATATTTCTAAGCACCCAGCTACTTGACATCA
Organism: Propithecus coquereli; assembly: GCF_000956105.1. NCBI lineage: Eukaryota > Metazoa > Chordata > Mammalia > Primates > Indriidae > Propithecus > Propithecus coquereli. The sequence goes on from NW_012138080.1 coordinate 6,497,221, forward strand.
TTTAAATAGACATGTTAATGAAAAAGCTTGCTCCATTTATCCAGAAATTTTGTTATTGCATAAACCTAGATTTTGTCCATCCATTCAGGCATCAGTGATCTAGAAGCAGGGTAAGTTCAATCTGTTGGACTGCTTAGAGCTTTTTTTTTGAGATCAGCTAAAAAATATCTTTTCTAAATGTTTATTAGTCATCATGCAGGTGGGTCGTAACTAGGTTTTCACCAGCATTTTTTTTTTGAACTTTCATCTGCAATAATTATAGATTCAGAGGAAACTGCAGAGATAGTACAGAGAAGTCCCATCACCAGTTTCCCCCATGGTTACATCTCACATACTGTAGTACAATATAAAAACCAGGAATATGACATTGGTATAATATTTGTATATGGTTCTGTATCATTTTATCACATGGGTAGTTTCATGTAACCACCACAATCAAGATACAGAACTCATCCATCACTACAAAGAACACCCTTAATAGTCACCTCCCAGCCATCCCTTACCCCTGGCTCCTGCTAACTAATAGTAGCATTTTATTTAGTTTATACCTCCCCTGTCAACCTCTGCGCTGGACCTGATTTTTAGAGACTAAATACTTACATTAATTTGCCTATCATTGGTATCCCAATTATCCAGACCGTGTTATAAAATCATGGGACTAGACTTTCAAAAATAACCAATCCATGCTCCTTTCCTATAGGGAACAATGACTCTACCTACCGAGAAAAAAATAAGTTTTAATAGTGTCTACCTTACAATGAAGCATAGTGGTGAGCAATACCGAACAAAGGACTATAGCATGTCAATATTAAAAGTCTCATCAAACACAAGTTATTTCAATACCACCCCCAAAACAAGAGGGAAAAAACCCAACAGTTTTTCTCCTAAGAATATTCTTAAAATGAAGTGTGAATTTTCATTTTAAAAATGTTTTTGTAAGCCTTCCATCTTATATTTATTTTATCTTTATATGTTTGGCACTATGAAATTTAAAAATCTAGGATAGTCAAATCAGTTCTGAGTATCCTTTTTTGTATATTATTTTACAAAGTAGATCCTGCGCTTGCTTTGGCAACATGTGTACTAAAATCAGCACAATAGAAGATTAACATGGTGCCCTCCTGTACAAGATTGACATGCAAAAATTAAATTCTGGTATCTGATAAGTAATTTCTAAATCGAAGAAGTTGATTAAAATATTTGCAATCAACATTTTTAAAAAAGTAGGTCCCATTCATTGGCCCAATATTTCCTCCAAAATTTGAAAGATTATAAAGAACCAGAAACCTTGGACTTTGAACATTTATATTTTATTTGTAAGGAGACCAACTAAATTAACTAAACTGTAAAAGGTTATACTAATAGTTACTTAGTGGTTATTCTGTCTTGAATAACCCAGATCTCCTCACTTGCAGTATGGTACCTTCTCTGTTATATTATCTGTTAAGAAATTTTAAGTGGCTAGTGATTTAAAATAAATTTAGTCACTTCAGTGAAAAAAGTCAGTAAAGTTTTTAAGTATTTTAATTGTGATCAAGCCAACTGTTTAAATCTTGATTTGAGAATAGATTGAAATCTTGACATGGAATCAGTTCATAAATTTGTTTGAAACTGTAAAGATAATTCCATTTCTTAGGTACAACTTTTCTAATGTCAATAAGCTGTACTATTTGTAAATTTTGCAATTTCAGTTTGTGTTATGTTTGCAGATAACCTTCTGAAATTGTAAAGTATCCCAGTTTTGTCTTTAGGTACTTTGTTGCCTATTGGTCTTGCTATAATAGTTTTTTTTTTTTTTTCTAAGGATTCTTTAAGTTGCTACAACCTGTACTGATTAATTTTGATTTTTTGGTTTTCAACTCTAGGAGTCTCTACCACCCGTCCAGTTTGACTGGAGTAGCAGTGGCCTTACTAACCCTTTAGATGGTACGTCTCTCCGTAGAGCCTCTAGCACCAGAGCTAGAGTTAAGAAAGCTACAAAGTTCAGACAAACTTCTCTCTGCTGATTTCCTTTTTTTGTTTGAACATAACTTCTTATTCTTATCTTTGGAAATTCAGGCTTTCTTTCTGAATAGTAATTGCTCAAGAAACCAGCTGTTACTATAATATCCAAATATAGGTAATAGTAGCTAGGTAAAATTTTAGTTTCTTTATCTTAAGTCAAAAATAAGCTTCTTTAGTTTTTACAAATATCTAGGTAGTTTAAATGATATTTTAGCTAGGACCAATGTTTTTCTGGAAGTTTTAATTTATGGGATTTTCTTGGATGCAAAGTCTTGTGATTAGAGGCTGCTTCAAAGCACAAAGCACAACTATTTAACCAAAAACAATGTGCAGATAGATTCATATTTATTGACTCAGTAGTTTTCAGATTTAATAATATTTTATAGAGCACTGATATGCAAATGGAAAATGAATGACTTTCGTGATCCTTTTCTAAAACTTAATCTCCAAATGCTAATAGGCAGTTCCAGAAATAACTGGTTTAACTTATGGCTTTAAAAGAAAATCATGAAACGGGAATAGCTTATTCCAGTAATGTGGGGTCTTTAAAATAAATAATACACAATGCTCGTTTCTCATGTTAACACCACAAGTTTTAAGTGGATCCTGAGATATAATTGCTCTTACTCCTTGTGCTTAAGTTGTTTGAGCCATTGTCTAAAACATCTGTCATCATCTAAATGGCAATTGTCATTTGCTATTGTCTAAAACACTCTTGTCAGCTTTTCCTTATAGTGAGGGTCCTGGGATATCTGGAAAGCATCCAATTGAATAACATAGTGCTGAAGGAAAGCCTGGATGCACCTTTTGCTGTTGTCTGGTGTCTTCAGTCAAATCATCGTGCTTTATATTAACAACTTCTTTAAAAATGTATACTATTTCTGATTACTGTTTCAGAGTTAAAGGGGAACAGTACAGCTTTGAGGTTGCACATCAGGGTAGGGCAGCTATGACATTCTTTATTATTTTATTTTATTTTATTTTAAACTAAGTTAACGTATTGGTGTGTGTCCCCAAACTGACAACTTTTTTTTTTTTTAATCATTAATGAGAAACCAACATTACTAACATGAAGAATTGGTTTGGGCATGTACAATGATTTAATGTTGGGTTGAGATTAAAGTATTGTTTCCCTTTAACGGGTACACTTTCCTTTTGGTCTTTCTGGTATGGCTTCCAGTTTTGATTGAAGAAACTGAACTCCTAACTAAAACCTTACTAAGTGTTACATTCTTTACATTGTACATGAGGAAATGTACATTGAATTAAATTGTTACTTTAGAGATGTCCTTAGTAATGAAAAACTAATACTGTACACATTGTTTTAATGTTGATTTTTAAAATGTGCAATGATTACTAATTATAACCTGCATGTTCAAGTGTGTGTCTTACCCCTTTTTACACATAACCCCTCCTCCCTTGGCTTACCTTCTGTGTGGCTGCCTACCAACATGGTCACTGAATTTCAAGCTAGTGGAGGTTCCACTCTTCTGAACCTTGATTTCTTTGGGCCCGTGGATGACAGTAGCTCTAGCAGCAGCACCACAATCCCAGGTCAGCGGAGTGTTAAAACCACAATTCTAGTTTATTTACTAAAAGCATGACCACATTACTTGACTTTCCTATAAACAAGGAAACAAGTAGATTGTATTCTCTATAATGTCTTTTTAATATTTTTCTTTCATCTGTCTGTTGTTATTTTCCAGTATCTAACTACAAAAAATGATTTATGTGAAATATATTTCAAGGAAAATTTTCTCAGAGTATAATATTTAAAGCAGAAAGTAGTTTCTAGGAATAAAATATCCCTAATGTCCTTAGACAAAGGCAGGGTTTGGTTTTTTTCCCAAGTGGAAAATGTGATTTTTATATGCTTATTTTTTAAAGCATATTCTATAAAGCCATTTGAAAACAAAGTTTAGAGATATAAGAATATTTTAGTACACAAAGATGACGTTACATTATAGTGCCTGTAATAATATATAACCTTTACAAATTCTAGCATTCAATTAGTTGTTTATTAGTGCTGCTAAATATATAATTAGGTACCAAAATGTTGGAGTCTAGCACTTAGTTATATAGTCCCACATAGAACTATTACTGTTTTTATGTAGCTCTTAAATAAAAAGTATACTGTTAGTTTTCCATGGGAAAAAAAAATGTTACAAAAGTTAATAGTAGAAAATAATTGCTGTGAGATACTAAAAGCTAGAAATTAAGTTACTGGAGTGCCTGTTAAATTAATGTTCAGTCCTGCTAAAGTTCAGTTCACTGACCAAAGGACTAATGTGCTTTGTCATTTTCTAACTGAATAAAAGATTAAAATTATAATGGCATTTTTATGTTTACATCTTATTTAATATGATTTTAATGAGTCCCTGTCATCCCAACTTGTGATCTGGTAATCATCCCCATTGGTCACCAGAGGGCTGTTGGGGTGCTATATAGATGCTAATGCCCAGAATGCATAGTGAGGATCCTTTTCTGTCCCCATTAATGACGAGTTTCACAACCAGCCTGATTCCTGAGAATTTGCTGGTTTTGTTCTATTCTACTAGATAACCCTGCCACCCACTTCCAACAGTTTAGGAGCCATGATGGGATATGGATGGGGGAGACTAACAGAGTCAGCTAAGGGTGAGCCTGGGACCCAGGATGCCTTTCTTGAGATCTGATTGGGGAAATCTGATTCTGCTACAGGGAAGTTCCAAGGTCATTTGGTATAGAATGACTGGATTACTCAAATCTAAGCCCCTGGTTATCATTTTCATTGTTCTTAAGATTTTGCAAGCAAATGAAAGGCCAATCTGTGCCTGGTTTTGATTTCAAAATGATATTTTACTATTTATTAATACTTAAATTACTTCTAAATACATTTGATCTATGGAATGACCTAGGTGAGCTAATTAGTTGTCTGACATTTTATAATACTTAATTGAGTGGGGGGACAGATAACCAAAATACATGTATATCACTTTCCTTATTACTGTATTCCCAAGAATTAATTATCGAGCTCCCATTTTAAATTTGTGCTCAGCTTTGTTTTGTCATAAACTGTATTATAATTTAAATGAGGTCACTGTTTTTCTTTTGGATGCCTAAAAATATGGTTTAAATTTAATTTTTGGTTACATTTCAAACTCATTTAAAAACCATCCATAGGAGCACAAATAACCTGGCTATATAAAGAAGTACAGAAATGACCTGATAATCAGGCTCAGTGTACACAGCTGCAAGAAGAGCAAGCGGTTTCAGAAGCTTAGAGCTGTAATGGAAGTGAAATCAGCATGATCAAATGCAGTTCTCATTACTTTGGAACCTTTTAAATATTTTTGTTCAATATTTTCATTAATATGCTCTAGCTGCTATATAAATTTGATTACTGTATATTTGCTTTGGCTTCTTTTTATTGCTATTGGGTTTTGTTAAAACTTACCATCAATGAGCTACAGGTATCAACACCTTCCTTAGTATTCCATTTCACCACTTGCTTGCACTTTTTCTGACTTGTTTCTGGGAAAGTCATTTCGTCTTAGCTTGCTGTTATTTAATTATTTTGTGTGTGAGACTTAGGAGGTTGGCATAGAACTTGGTTGGCTAGCTTTAATTATGTAACTAAACTATGCCTCATTAAGGTCCTGTAAAAAAAAAAAAAAACCTTCCATTAAAAAAATTACTCTCCAATTATTAGTGTATAGTAAATAGTTGTCTTGTTTTTGAAAAATTTAACCATAGTTTTGGGGTTTTTTGATGTAGTCGTAGTTTGGGGTTAGGGAATGTGATTTTTTTGTTTGTTTGTTTGTTCGTTTTTTTAATCTGCCACTTTACTGTTCGACAGCCAAGTGGTCAGAATTTTATAAACCCAACTAAGTTTTTACTAGCACTTTCCTGTTGCCAGTCAGAATACAGTTGTTTATTCTGCATTATACATTAGACATCAACTTAAATGTTCTGGTTGCTTGGAATCTAATCTTTAACAGTGGAGGAGGGAAGTACCTTGGGCTTGTTTGGTCCCTTTACAGACATCTACAATTTTTTACATTTTAATTGTAACTCATATTTTTGTTACAGAACTACAAAGAAAAGTCCTTTTTAGGTATATTTTGAAACTGTACCTTAATGAAATATTAAGAACTTGGGAGAGTCAACATACATTTTCTATAGCCTTCCTCCCTTGTTGGACTTCGTAACTGTGGAAGCCGCTTTTGCTTGTTTGATTTCTGTAAACATCTGAGATCTATGGTTACATCTGCACAGTTGGTAATGGAAGTCAGTTTCTGATTTTTCTTATTAACCTTGAAATACCCTAAAAGGAGGAAACTTGTTAATATATTCATTTATATATAACTGTCTGCTGATTTTGCAGGGTTTTAAAGAAATAAATAAAAATTAAAGAAGCTATAAGGCATTCTTCCTTACACTCCTTTGCTATTACACCCTAAAGCTCATGAACTTTTTTCCTCAAGTAATTTTCTCAAGACGAGTATAGGATTAGAAACTTTTTAAAAATCTTAGTATCTTTATTATTCAAAGTTTAGCTTGAGGTTTGTATTTCCCATGTAATATAGTTTTATATGCATATTTTAATGACTTCAGTTGAGAATTTTTAATAGATTTTTACAATAAATCTAACCCTCTAACTCAGTTTCCTTTCGAATTACTCTAACAAGATATTTGAACTATTGGCTACCAGATCATTCAGATGTGGGACTATAGAAATATAATTAACCCTGGACACAAGAATTTTCACTTTGTTTAATAGTAGTGTTTTTATTTACTTTTTCTGAAACATTTTACCCTCCCCACCTCTTACCTGAAGAAAGAACAACGTGGTATATGTTTATGATTAGTAATAATTTGATGCTTTGAGTAATAGTTCATGTCCTTAGATAGTCATAATGTATTTAAACTAACCAAATCATATACCACATTTGAGACTTTCTGTTAGCTTCCATATCTTTTGCTGTGGAAGAAAATAATGGAGAAAAAATGGTCAGGGAGGTGGGGGAAAAGGGAAAGTTCAAAAAATGAGGTTAATCAGTTTAAAAATTAGGGATATTATATGCAAATCATGTGCATTCTAATTATAAAACATGGATAACTTTTATATCACAAACTAATCTAAAATTGGAGTTTTCTACAGCAGATACAAATTTTAGAAGTATTTGGGTAGCATCTGCTATGTAAATGTTAGATTAATTAAGGATACATTTATTCCAAAGTAGAATTTTAAAAGTATTTTCCTGTTTCATAAAAATTCCAAAAAGTAGAGCTTATAATTAAAAAATAAATGCAATATTACAGGTTCTAAGGCTATATTGTGCTTGTAAAAGACTCAGATGTTGGCTGGTCTGAAGCTAGTGTGTTATCTCAGTTGATTATTCATAGTCAGTTACAGATAGAACTCCTTGTTCTACTACTTTCCCCCCTTCTCACTACTGCACTTGTCTAAAAAAAAAAAAAAAAAAAGACTCAGATGTTTACAGAACATTGCCTTTTGCATCTTGGATAGTGGCTAATTGGGTAGCCCATTTTTGTAGCTTGCCATCACTGACTATTGTTTTATACTATAAGGTGTGGATCCAGAGTTGTATGAGTTAACAACTTCTAAGCTGGAAATCTCCACCTCAAGCCTCAAAGTGACTGATGCATTTGCAAGACTCATGTCCACAGTAGAGAAGACAAGCACATCTACCAGGTAAACAGATAGTGTTAATTACACTGTAATTTTGAATTCCAAGTTATAAGAGCCCAAAGGGAAAAAGCACATAAGCTGGCAGTATTTCAATATATTGTATTAAAATTCACTTTGTATTTATAAAAGCCAGTAGATGCCTAAGTCCAGAAAATAGTGCCAGATTATGTTTAATTATGAACTTTATTAGAGCAGAGCTATTTCATAAGAGACTGGAAAGGGCTGACAGATGTGGTTTTCTTTTTTTTCCCCCCTACTTTGTAGAGAATAATTCTGATTAAATATTGTGGTCTCTGATCATAAAGCCATTGCAGAAATACTCCCCCTTTCTCTTCATAATTACTGAGATCATCTTTGGGAACCCAGTTTCATACTCCTAGAGTTACCTAGGCTAATCTTTGTGCTTCTGGGCTACAATTGAGTAGGGAATAGGCATTACTTTGGGAATTTTCGCTGATGTGGACCTCTGATTTGGGACATGAAGCCTTGCTTTACCAAGCTTTCTAGGAGCCTTTTCAGAGGAATGGCTTATAGAAAAGCAGTTATTATCTCCCAGTGTTGGAACCAAAGAGAAGGAAGCCACCTGGGCAGGAAAACATTTAGATTTACATAATTAAGCACTGGTATAATCCATTGCTTTGACATGTTAACCTTAAGACTCATCCAGTTCCTAACAGAAAGGTAATCATTATGAACCAGGAAGTCACTAGTGCAAGAGCAAATACTAGCTGATTGGCATGCCAACTCTGCTGTCCCAAATCCATGATTCATCAGCATTTTAAAGTGGAAATATTACCTATTAGTTACCCACTTTGAGGGAAATATTATAGCTCTTTCTCCTCAATAAGTAACATGTTAATCATGTTAATTTCAGATTTATCTTTAAAATCAATTCTTCTATAGAAAAATATCAATTTAAAAAATACTTTTCTCCTATAAATAAATTTTTTAATTATTTTAAATCAATTATTTTAAGGGGTGGAGAGTTGTGAAGAGGGGTGTTCAGTTGCCTTGGTTGTTTTTGTTGAGACAGAGTCTCACTCTGCTGCCCTGGGTAGAGTGCAGTGGCACCATTGTAGCTCACTGCAACCTCCAACTCCTGGGCTGTAAGAGATCCTTCTGTCTCAGCTTCCTGGGTAGCTGGGACTACAGGTGCATGCTGCAACGCCCCAGCTGGGTTTTTTTTTTCTCCTTTCTTTTTGGTAAAGATGGGGTTTCAGTTTTGCTCAGGCTAGTCTCAAATTCCAGGGCTCAAGCAATCCTCCTGCCTCTGCCTCCCAGAGTGCTAAGATTATAGGCGTGAGCCACCACACTCAGCCTGTTAATGAATTTTTATCTGTCTTAAAACTTTAGCTTGAATAATCACATTGTCTTTTAAACTTTGTGTGCTTATATCCATTCAACAGATATTATCAATATTTATAATTATGAAAATCTATTATTCATTTTATAATTAACTTTTCCCTAGAATGGATTTGTAGCGTGCACGTCCTTATCGGTCCACAGATTCTGTCCATTGTTCTCATTGCCTCGTGTGATTGTAGCATGCTACCTGCCATTGCCAAAGCTGCCTGTTAAATAAACCTACTTGTAAATGTAGCTATTGTGGATTTTTTCTTGCTATTTTTTTCTTTCCAAATAAATTGAAACTCTTCTCATACATATTTGTCATCTATTTTTTTCTACATATGTTAACTAAAAGCTAATGCACATTTGACTTTTAAAAAAACTGATGCTTTTATTGTTTGGGCTTTCCCCTGCTATTTTTAGGACAGTCCTTTCTGGGACAACCCTACTGTTTCCTCACCTTTTCTCCCCTACAGTTTCACTGACCTAACCAAAGAACTGTAGTAGAGGCTTAAAGTCCCAATGATGAGAATTCATTTTGTGCCATTAGGAGGAGCTCTAAACCACATTGTTAATTTGCCTGCTGTCCTAATTTTTTAACTCATCCTTGAAACATGCTGTGCACTAGGGAACTCTTCCAACCTCTACTGCTTTAAGAAGTTATTTTCATTTTTTCCCTTGTTCTATACTATTAGGTAATGAACTAAAACTATAATGTATATCCTGGAGCCAGTGTTATAGCTATAGTCAGCTACTCTCTAGTATCTGTCCATCATCATATTTAAAACAAAATAAATGGAAAAGAGGACAAGTTGCCATCTTTGTATTTTGTTTTGGGAAATGAGTGTTATTTGAAAATGGTAAAAAGTGCAAATATCCACGAGTCTTACAATTAGTATTTAAAGTTTTAAAATACTGTGAAATGTTCCAATGAGTGATTCTCAACTGTACAGAGCAGAGACAAGTGGGTGCCATGTACAACTTCAGAAAGCATTTCTAATGTTTTGGTTGTTTTAAAGTTTTGTTTCATTTTTCTTTTTGTTTTGAGTAAACTGCAGAAAGTAAAGCTCAGCAAAATGTTCTTGGCTATTGACAATATGCAAAAGATAGAGTGAAATAGCCTAGCGTTGTGATGGACTGTAAGGTAAGAAGGGGTTAAGAAACAGTGGTCAAGGTAGAGGAAATTTGAGATGGAACAAACAACAATCAGTACTGTTTTCTAAGTACCTTTGAATATGTAAGGGAACTTGCAGGATTCCCTTTCAATACACAGGTTGTGAAAATGACTTCTCACTTTGAGTTTTTTAAAGAAATGCAAGTTCTTAGTTTTAAAATAGTTTCATCTTCTTGCTTACCTTTATGGAGAAAAATTAACTTCCTAATCTAAATCAGTGGGCGGCCAGCTGGTTAGTAGCTGCAGACCTCTAACTGAAGTTTCTTAAAGGCCAAACAACTAGTGCCAAAAGGAATAGATTTTTTTTTGGTCTTTCTATTGAGATATAATTCCTATGTCATAAAATTCACCCTTCAAGTGTACAATTCACTGGTTTTTAGTGTATTTACAAGATTGTACAACCATCATCACTAATTCCAGAACATTTTTATCACCGCAGAGGGAAACCCTGTACCCCATTAGTAGTCACCCCCTATCCCCTCCTTTCCCTAGTAACCACTAATCTGTTTTCTGTCTCCATGGATTTGCCTATTTGGGTTATTCCATATGAATGGAATCCTACAATCCTGTAGCCTTTTGTGTCTGGCTTCTTTCACTTAGTGTTATGTTTTCAAGTTCATCCATGTTGTAGCATGTACCAGTATTTAATTCCTTTTTTTGGCTGCATAATATTTCATTTTGTGGAAATAACACACTTTGCTTATCCATTAATCATTGGATAATTTGGGTCATTTTGACTATTTTGATTAATGTTGCTATGAACATTTGTGTACAAATTTTTATGTGGAACAATATTTTCAATATTCTTGGGAGTGGAATTGCTGGGTTGTATGGTAACTCTTACGTTTAACTTTTTGAGGAACTGCCAAACTTTTCCAAAGTGATGGCACCATTTTACATTCCCTTCAATGATGTATGAGCATTCCAGTTTTTCCACATTCTTACCAACACTTGTTACTGTCTTTTTGGTTATAGCCATCCCAGTGGGTAGGGAAATGCAAGTCAAAATGACAATGAATTTCCCTGATAGCTAATGATCTTGAGCATCTTTTCATGCGCTTAGTGACCATTCGTATATCTTCTTTGGAGAAATGTTTATTCAAATCTTTTGCCTATTTTTTAATTGGATAATTTATCTTTTATTGCTGAGTTGTAAGATTTCTTTATTCTAGGCCGGGCGTCAAGGCTCACACCTGTAATCCTTGCACTATGGGAGGCCGAGGCGGGAGGATTGCTTGAGCTCGTGAGTTCAAGACCAGCCTGAGCAAAAGCGAGACCCCGTCTCCACTAAAAATAGAAAGAAATTGGCCAAACAACTAAAAATAGAAAAAATTAGCCGGGCACAGCGGTACGTGCCTGTAGTCCCAACTACCCAGGAGGCTGAGGCAGGAGGATCACTTGAGCCCAGGAGTTTGAGGTTGCTGTGAGCTAGGCTGACGCCACGGCACTCTAGCCCAGGCAAGAGAGTGAGACTCTGTCTCAAAAAAAAAAAAAAAAAAGATTTCTTTATTCTAGATACTAGACCTTTATCAAATATATAATTTGCAAATTTTTTCTCCTATTCTGCAGGTCGTCTTTTCACTTTCTTGATAGTATCCTTTAAAGCACAAAAGTTTTTAATTTTGATGAAATCTAATTTATATAGATCTATTTTTTCTTTTGTTGCATGTAATTTAGGTGTCATATCTAAGAAACCATTGCCTATTTCAAGGTCACAAAGATTTATACCTAGATTTTCTTCTAAGAGTTGAATAGTTTCAACTCTTACATTAAAGTTTTGATCCATTTTGAATTAATTTTCTATATGGTATGAGGTAGGGGTCCATACTCATTCTTTTACAGGTGGATATCCAGCTGTCCCAGCACTGTTTGTTGGAAAGACTATTCTTTCTCCCATTGAAATGTCTTGGCATGCTTGTCAAAAACAAAAATTAACAAACAAATGTTAATTTCTGGACTCTCCATTGTATTGCGTTGACAAAAAGGAAAAATCTTTGTTAGAATGTAGATCAAAATTAGGTCACTGCCTTTGTCTTTGAGAAAAGATCATGATACAGCTTTTTACTTTAAATTCTCAAGTGCTTACTTCTTTCTTATATTGTAAGAAGACTAGCTCACATCAAAGCACAATGAGTACAGATAAATGCATAAACTATAAACTGTGTAAACTCATTTTTATTTTAAAATACAACTTCATATTGCCCCTAGGTAGGGCCTCTGAAATAAGGCAATTGGTAAAAACCCTAGAATAATCTTCAGCTGTTTTTTGGATAAAAGCTCCTTCCTTGCTCTCTTTTCCCATACCTAAACTGCACTCCAAAGCAGAGGAAGTCCATTTAGGTGCTGTTTTGTTATTGTTTTAAATAACCTTTTATCATTGCAGAAGCAGTAAGGTATACTGTAGAGAATTAGAAAATACAAGACTTTAAATGGAAGTATCACATTCTTACCATTCAGATCACTATAATTCCTTAGTGCATATTCTTTCAAATCTTTTCCTATGCAAATATACATGTATGGTTTTTTTTAAAACCAAAAATGAGCCTCCTCTTGTAGTCAGTGATCTCCATCAATCAGTTTCAGAAGTTCATTTCATCTACTACCCAGGCTGTATTCAAATTTCTCCAACAATGTCCTTTCTCTTGGCTTTGTACAAACCAATATTCAGTCCAAGTCTGTATTATATGTAACTGTTAAGGCTTCTAAGTGCCTTTTAACCTAGCATATCTCCACCAAACCTTTTGTTTTCTGGGTTTAATAACACTAGCTTTTTAAAAAAGACCAGTCTAGTTGTCCTGTAGAATGTCCTAAAATGTTTTGGATTTGTTTGCCTACTTCAAAGAGTATCTACTATGTTCTCCCTTTCCCTAATTTCCTGTAAATTGGAAATTATATCTAAAGGCTTGCTGAATTCAGGGTGAACATTTTAGCTCAAATATATAATAGATGTTAATATCGCATCAGAAGATCCGTAACATCTAGTTGACTTCGTTAGTGAAGCTAAGATTGGCCAACTTTTTCCATTAATAAAGTTCCAGTTTTTCCCTTCAAGACTGGAAAGTCATTTATCTGGTTTTACTTCATAATGATGTAGATATCCAATTTCCCATCAAACATCCGTCTAATGGTTTTGCCACCATTTAAGTACAATTAAAAATGTAGGTTTTAATCAGAAAAAAGTTTGGATTTCTATTTCATTCTTCCAAGAAATCTTAGAACTGAATTCAGTGTTGGCTGATCTGCTAACATGTCTGAAGCTGTTTCCCTGTTGAAGAACTTTGGTTCTAAAAGTCCATTGGATTTTTAATTCATTCTATAAAATCTTCTGATTTCAGCTTGGATTCAGAAGTGGTAACAACAGAGAAGTCTAGGTATAATATAAAAGCCTGCATCTATCCTTCCTTTCTTGCTTTACTTCCTGGCTTCCTGCTCCCCATCCCAAGGGCAAAGGAAACATTTAGGTGGAAGAAATAACTTGTGTGACATCTAACAGAGTACCAACTATTCTTTACTATAAAAAAGAATTGGCTTTTTATAGTGAACAATTTTAAATGATCTTTGGTCTAAAATTAATAATCTATATGACTGTAACCATTTCTTCAATATATTTAACATCCTGGAAAAGAAATCAGTTTGGATTGCAGTCATGTGCTCAATTTGAGCCATATTTGAGGCTCATTTGGCATTTTCTACAGCTCACCTGCTGGGAAAACCTGGGTCACCAGGAATTTTTCATATCTGTGCTAGGCACCAAACTACTTATTTCTTATATCGGGAGCCAAGGTAATAAAATACATTTCATCTACAGGACCCATAGAATTTAGAGATTTCCTTCTCCAAAGTTCCTTCCTGCCCATGTACATCCTCAACACCAGCAACCAGCCCTAGTGCTGCTGCTTTTGGACCTGCTGTCTGCATCCCAACGGGGCTGAGACGGGTGTTTTTGAGCTTTCTCTCCTGGAATTCCCCGTTGGGGATAAAGAAAGCCTGAGGTTCAAATGACTTACAAAGCCTCCCCCCTAGACATATTTTGTTTTATGTTGAGGTAATTTTGGTAGTTTCACAAGGGGAAGGGGGGAAATCCAGTTGGGAGGAGTATTATTAGGGCTTTGGCATTATATTTCTGCTTAGTAACATTTTAAAATTATGCCTGGGTAAATGCTTCTAGCCTTAAGGCTAGGAAGTACAGGAGCTACACAGGTGTACCTGAGAATATCTGTGTTTACACACCTCACTTTAATAAACATACATAAATAGGCCATGTGTTGCTCTTTGTAAGAGATTTGGCATCTGGCATAGAAAGCATACTACACGGAAGTATAACAAGATTCAGGAACTAGCAGAGGAAAAAATACTCAAGTCCCCACAAATTGCTGCCTACCTTGAAAGTGGCTTTTCTCCCATTTGGTCTACATCAAAGTCACATTAACACACTCCTCCTTTTTGTCAATAGGAAACCGAAAAGAGAAGAGCACTTGAGTGAAGAAGCTGTCAAGGTGATCGCTAGCCTTCCTGACTTAACGTTCATGCATGCCAAGGTGTTGATGTTCCCAGCCACGTTAACACCTTCCACAAGCTCCCAAGAAAAAGCAGACTGATAACTGATGTGAATTGGACAGTTTCAATTGCTTTTCCTTTCCTCCATCCCTTCCCTACCATCAAAAGCATACCTGCTCTAATTAAAAAAAAAAAAAATCAAATTCAGCTGATTTGTTGGTAAGCCGCACTAGAAAGGTATACATAGTAATGTATATTTATTTACATACTGAAGTCCTAAATTTATATTAGAAAAATGTAAATAATCGGGGGTGAACATTTTTGAAGATTTATTCTTTTTGTGTTGCTGGGGTGTATACATTTATGTCTTTGTGAAATACACTGGTGGTGTCCTTCTTACAAAACTTTTGAAATAAAAAAAAAAAAACTCAAATCTCCACTGTCTGTGAAATCCCCTTCAGTCTTTTCAGATTGCATTGAGTGTCCTCTTAATTTTTCATACCATATGTTGAATTACTTTTGCTATCATAAATAAGTTCCAGCATCCTTGTTTAATTTTTTAAATTTTATGTGTGATGGGTTTGTTTCAGATCTGGCTTTTGTTAACATTTTTGGGCTCTTTTTTTAATCTTTTCAATCTGGCATATTGCTGTTTGACCTTTTGCAAGGTACTTCATCAATTGCTCTTTCGTTACAGGGTATGGATCATTGTCAGAACTTGATTGGAGGGGTTTAAAGAGATTGTGTCTGTTTTAAATCAGTTTGATTTGGAGAAGGACCAAATTATATGAATGTCTTACAATGAAATTTACTTGTTACTGATTTTCTTGTTTTATTGTACCACTATTTTTTGAGGATTTTGCACAGTGTAAAATGACATAATCATAGATTGCTATGGTTTAGGCTGTATATACAGTGAAAACTATGGGTTTTAAATGTTTGGGGAAATTCCTATGGAAAAAAGAGAGACATGTAGAAGAACCTCTAACAAGGTTAATGTGCATGCCCAAGGTCTTTTGAGATTTCAGTGTGTAAATTTCCTTTTAGCTTACACGAAAATAAAATAATTTAAAAGAAATTTAGCCTGGTGTCTTTGTATCTAAGGAAAAATGTAAAGAGTTTGGATGTGAAGTTTCATTCAGTATTAGGAAGTCATTTGGTAGGGTTTCTACTTTGTTGAAACCAGGAAGAATCAGAATCTGATCCAGAAGAATTGGATCAGTACCTTTTAGTAGCTGAGCTGTCTTTATGTAGAACATGAGATCATAAAAGAAATTCCCGTGATTCATTATAACGTATCTTCATCAGAATATCAACAAGGTTAAATAGGGATTTGTAGGAAATTTTTTTCTTTCCAAGGAAATATAAGCATTAGGTGAAGGTGAGCAGAAAATTTCTAAAAAGTAATTTTAAATATTATTAGATACTGCCTCAGCAAAAATCGCAACATACTTCCTAAGGAATAAGCAGGCAGCCTGACAGTAGTCCACCTCCTCTCCTAGGGGCTGTTCCATGGAACTCTTTTGCACCTCCATCATTGACAGAGGTTATTACGTGGGCCACTACAACGCTTGCCTGAGTGTAATATACGTATGGCCTGGAGTGACCAGATGCTTATCCAGTCCATCCCCTGCCATTTTCCTAACCTTTTTTTTTGGTCTTTTTCAGAGGAGTCTTTCCTTCAAAATAGTCACAAATTTCCAGTGCCCAGTGAACCTTTTGAATGGAAGAAGATAACTCAAAATATTCCTCAGCAGAACTTTGCATGTTTCAGTAATTGCAGCTTAAAGGGCTGTTTCTATAGAACATTACAACTAAATGTACCAGCATAAGTTCAGAGCCTGCTTATTAGCTGTGTTATTATGAGAAAGTTAATCAACTTCTGAGCCTGAATTATCTATAAAAATGGGAATGATCCTACCTCGGGGTAGATATAATATTGGATGTAAGACACTGTCACATGAATGGTCAGTAAGTGGCAGTCAGAGCATAGCATGGGTGAGCACTCCGAAGGCTCCTGGGGGCCCAGCAGATTCAGGCAGCAGTCACAGAAGAAAGGATCACTTTAAATAATAATGCAACAATTTTTTATTTTAAAATGATCAAGTGGGCCTTTTTCGTGGAAGTGGCCTTGTTTTTGTTTTTTTTTGTTTTTTTTTTTTTTTGAGACAGAGTCTCACTCTTTTGCCCGGGCTAGAGTGAGTGCCGTGGCGTCAGCCTAGCTCACAGCAACCTCAAACTCCTGGGCTCAAGTGATCCTCCTGCCTCAGCCTCCCGAGTAGCTGGGACTACAGGCATGCACCACCATGCCCGGCTAGTTTTTTCTATATATTTTTAGTTGTCCAATTAATTTCTTTCTATTTTTAGTAGAGACAGGGTCTCACTCTTGCTCAGGCTGGTCTCGAACTCCTGAGCT
Organism: Propithecus coquereli; assembly: GCF_000956105.1. Classification (NCBI taxonomy): domain Eukaryota; kingdom Metazoa; phylum Chordata; class Mammalia; order Primates; family Indriidae; genus Propithecus; species Propithecus coquereli. The sequence continues at coordinate 6,514,354 of NW_012138080.1, forward strand.
CAAACTATCCGCCCACCTCAGCCTCCCAGAGAGCTAGGATTACAGGTGTGAGCCACCGCGCCCGGCCTGGCCTTGTTTTAATGACTCACAGAATGGATGTTTCATCTTCTAACTACTTACAGATAAGCCAGACTTCCGTTTTGTTTGTCATATTGGTCTTTAATGTTTTAATCACAACAGGTACAGTAATATTGTATTGTCATAAGTTAAAGGCAATGCTCCAGTATTGAGAGCCAAATATTGTGAGCTTTGCACCAGACCACGTTCGAATTATTACCAGAAAGCAATAGCTATGGCTGGTGGGAAGAACCCTGAGAATCTACCTGGGATCTCAGCTAAGGGCAAACCTGTCACCTGCAAGCTGGTCTTGGTTATCAACTGCTCTGACAGCAGCTTCCCACCTGCCGTTCTCAAAGTCAACCAGGAAGACCCCGCAGAGTTGGGAGGGGAAGAAACCAAGGAGTAGGAGCCCCATTAGTCCAAATCATACACTGGTTTAATGATCAGCTTTGTGTCCTTTACACCTTAAAACCGGCTCACTCATCCCCAGAGTGTCATCCCACATGGTGGCCAAGTCCCAACAACCATACATAACTCCCCATTTAATCCAAGCCAGACTGGGAAGTATAGGAGAAAACTTTCCAAAGTTGAGTCACATCACTACTATTTTTATGAGTCATTTTTTTTTATATAGAGAAACTTGTTCTTCCTTCTGTGTTCTTTATTTAGAGTTCGTCATCTTTTCATTCCTTCATGTTTCTTGAATCAGGATTAGGCATGGCTGTGAGTAACAAAAACCCAAAATACTGCATTTCATGTAATAAGACTCATCCTTTTGTCACATTTTAACTTCACTGAAATTGGAATGTGTCATACAATTGGATGGATTGTCTGTTTAATTGGCAGTGGTTTCTTTTTCTTAGCAATGTGTTAAATAACGCTGTCTTACAGCCAATGACAGAGTCGATGAAAATGGTAATGGTGGCTGAAACAATAGAAGTTTATTTCTCTCCTGTAAAACACTGGTAGAAAGCAGTCTAGGGCTGGTAAGGGGGCTTCATAAGGTCAGAGACAGATGTTCTTACTGTCTTGTCATTCCACCGTTCTCAACACGTTTTCTACCTCATGGTCCAAGGTAGCTGGACTGTGGATATGACCATAAAGCCTACATTCCAGCCATTGTGGTAAGAAAGGTGAGGAAGGGATTCTCCCTCCCATTAAGGACACTTTCCAAAAGGCATATACAATATTACCAATTACAATCTATTAGCCAGAACTGAGTTGCAGTGTCCTGTCTTGCTGCAAAAGAGACTGGGAAATACCTTTATTCTGAGTGGCCATCTAAAAGTAAGGGTTTCTAGTTGTAAGAAAGAAAGAGAGATAATGTAAAGCAACCAGAAGTCTGGGCCACACCTATTTTTCACTTCTCAGCCTGTAGGAACATATTTCATTGAGATAAAGTAATACACAGAGAAATGACTCCAAGATTATTGTCTCAGGCTGCAATGCCTCAGACTAGACCTATTGCCTTCCTGGTGCCTTTCCAAGTGGGAAAAGAATCCTACAGAGAGCAGTGTAGGATTTACTGGGACCTTGGGGGAACAAATGCTAAGACAAATCATGGGTAGAAGCAGAGAGCAGCCTAATGAGGTAGAAGCAGCACCAAATTAGACTAGGAGTTGTGTGTTAACAGCTCCACCAATAACCAGCTGTAAGATCTTGGATGAATCCCTTTTCTAAGTCTCAGGTACTTCATCCACAAAATGAGGAGCTGGGATCTGTAGAATCAAAACCCAAGGTAAGAAGAAAACTTAGAGAATCGTAGACTTTCTGGGCTGGAAAATAAGCTGTTTCAGTGCTTTCTAAACTACTCCCAGGAGCCCTGCAGCAAGGGGTGTCCCATAGTAACACACCTGGCTTATGTATTTAGGAAGGGCAATTGCAGAAGATTTTATTTGATAAGAAGGTTCCATTGCTACCAAAAGTTGGAAGCCAAAGATGATTCAATTCTCATAACTGAAGAAATTGAAAATAAGGAAATTGGCTTGTACAACCTTATACATCTGTAACCAGGGGCAGTTTCCCTGACTCTTGGCCTTTTTGTTCACACCCTCCTGCATCTCCTCTTTGAATAGGTGGCCTTCAGCCTGTGCCCGAGCATTTTCAGGGACACCATGCAGGCTCAAGACACTGCGAGGCAGTGTCCCCCAGCCCACAACGTGCACATATGTGTGCTTTGTTGGCAGCACAGACTGTTAGGACTCTGAGTGGAAACCTGGTTTCCCAAGACCTCCTATTGCTTCAAGTCATCCCCTGTCAAGCCGCATGGGCTAACGCCTGTCTCTTTTCCATGAATATCTGAAGATCACTATCATGTTCCTCCTCCCACCAAGCCTCCCATGATGATGTGGTTTCCAGGCCTTTCTTACACATTCTTGTCTGGACATTGTCCATTGCCAAAGTTCCTCTTAAAATGTGCTCCCCAGACTGGACCAGATGTCACCTCATCACTGCCATGGGGCTAATGTTTGTTTCAGACACTTAACGTAGCCTAAAATTGCATTGCTGTTGATGGCAACAGCGTTGCCGTAGCTCATTGTGTGAGCAGCCTTCCCCCCCAACCCCCGAACTGCCATCAAGCCAGATTTTTTTTTATCATCTACTGGTGTCATTGAGTTTTTAGAACCTAAAAGCAGAGTTTTGCATTTATCCTTTTCCAACTTTGTTGTGTCAGCTTTAGACCATTGCTTCAACCTGTCCATCTCATCAAATCTTCATTGCACCATTTAGCCTAGCAACTTCCTAGCTTTGTCATCCACAGATTAATAAATAGCCTTTGTAATCCAAATCACCAACATAAATGTTGACCAATAAAAATCTCTGCACCGTGGTTATGACCATAAATCCTACATTCCAGTCATTGTGGTAAGAAAGGTGAGGAAGGGATTCTCCCTCCCATTAAGGACACGTCCAGTGTGCCAGGAAGACCCTGGATATGGCTTCTCAACACGAAGATGCCCATATTTCTTCATCTTGCCCACAGATCATAGGAGCAAAGGAAGCCTTGTCAAATCTAGTCATACTACACCTGTGGCATCTCCTGGGCCATCTGAGCATTTCTACAGATGATCTCCAAAACCTCATTCAGTTTGAAAATTTCTGTGACTACTGGGCACAATGGTGCACCTACAATCCCAGCTACTGGGGAGGCCGAGGCAGGAGAATTACTTGAGCCCAGGCATTCGAGACCAGCCTGGTCAACACAGCGAGACCCTATCTCAAAAGAAAAAGGAGTGGGGGGAGAGAGAGAAAAAGGAAGAAAGAAGAAAGAAAGAAGAAAAAGAAATTTCTGTGACTAGTTCTCCAAAAGGATCATAAGGGTGATACAAGTAGAAGATAAAATTACACCTACTCAGGATGGGAGACTAAATGAGGAGAATCCATATCATCACTGCAAAATACTAAGCACATAGTAAACGATTTTTTATCATCATTCATCCAGGTCAATATTCTGTCATTGAGGAGGCAGATAAAGCCCGATGGTGGGAGAGCATGGCTATCTTGCTGATAGGAAGTCAAAAAGTTAGCCTGACCCCCAGAATATTAAAGTTGCCCTTAAGGTATCTGTTTTGTTTCAATCATCCATCATTTCAGTTATCTCTTCAGCCTGGACTATCTCTGAGGATAATATTGCATATCACTTTACATGATTTTATTTTAAATTTACCTCTTTAAAGAACACTCCTTTCCTTCTGTTTTCAAAAACCAGGGTCTAGGAGACAAAATAATGGCCACCTTATTTAAACCCTGAATTACCTTGTGAACTGTGACTTGAGCTCCTTTGTCTCTCCCCCTCCGGGCTGGTCTTTTGACCAGAGCTCATGCCCCTCTCCCATCTCACCATCTCTTTCCTGAGGGTCAGTGACTAGGGTCACGAAAGATCAGAAGGGTCAAGGCGTGCAAATGAGGAGACCTGGTGTCGTCTGCACCGTGTCTGCCTCAGAAAAGCGGCTGCTCTCTCTCGTCTTCGACCCAGTATTTCCTCTGCAGAATCAGCTAACAAACGTTCTTGATCTCAATCCTAATCCTTGCCTCTCCCCTGAGCTCCACACCACATTTCTGAGGGCCCCTGGCTATCCCCACCTAGATGTTCCGAGACTCCTGAAATTAAGCACCTGCACTACTTGATACAAATCGTGTGCCCACTGGCCTCCCATCCCCCATGACACCGTGCCCACTGGCCTTGGCAGGCCTCCTCTGTGTGCACACACTCCTTATTCACTCCCAGACTGCTCCCTCCTCACACCTAATCCTACTGGTCTGGAGTCCTGTCAATCACACCTCCTAAATATCCACTGCCTCTTTCTCCAGGCCTTCAGTGTCTCTTACACAGTCATTGTAATTGCCTCCACACTGACCTCCCTCCTTTCTTCCTTCCGATCTAGTCTTCCACTATGCCAACAGAATGCTCTTTTCCTGATAAAAATCCTTCATAGCACCCCCTTTCCCTCTGGACAAAGTCTTCACTCCTTGGCATGTTGCCCAACACCGGGATCTGTCTCCTCTCTGCACGTGGGCTCCCGCCTGGCTGGCCAACTCCTTGCTGGCCGCCAAACGCCCGCTGCGGGCTGGCCCAAGCTGGTACTCTCACAGGAAAACCCTTTCTGATCAGCTAGCCAGTCTCACTTCCTCTAGGAGCCAGTCTGGGCCACCCGCACGTGACAGAGCTGGCTCTCCAGCCTCCCAGAGTGTTTTGCAAACCTCTCCAATCATATAACACTCAAAATAAAACTAGTTTATGTCTATAAAGTATGCTACTGAGGGCCAGATACTAGGCTTGACATGCGTTCTCTGATGTAATCCTCACAATGAACCCAAAAAGGTATGTGAACCGTACTTATCCCTGCTTTACTGATGAGGAAACCAAGACTGGGACGTTACATCACTTCCCCAAGGTCACAGAGCCAGGAAGCAGAGGAGTCTTGATCCCAGGTCCAGATGATCACAGAGCCTGAACACTCACCTGGAGGGTCCACCTCTCAGCGGGCCGAGGGCTGTCATGCCACCCATCACCTTGCTTCCAGGTAACTGATTTGCTTGTCTTTCTCCCCCAGGCTGTGAGCTCCCGACAGCAGGGCCTATGTCTGGCTCACATTTGTTCCCCAGGTCCCTGGGACAGTGCCTGACACACAGGCAGACTTTCATATTGTTTGCTTCCTAAATCATTTATGCATGAACCCCTCAATGAAATGAACAGGGACCCTTCCAGAATCTGCACTTTGCCTTTACCAGCAAATATTATGAACTTCACCTTCAGCCTCATCTGAATTTTTCCTCAAATATCATATTCTATCAATCACTGACTCAATTCTTCAAGCTCTGAAGCAACCCCCTACCTCCCCAAACGCCAACCCCATGGGGTTTCCATGTTGCCAATGCTATTCGTTTTTGTTGTTTTTGCTTCAATCCTGCCTTGTGCAACCAGCTGGATACAGGGTGACCTTGCTCCTGCAGTATAGCTCTGCAGCCCACACCACCCGGCGGCCCTAGTCCATAGGTGGCTCTGTGGGAGAGACTCCCAAACCTGGAATCCATCCTGACCACTCCTCCAAGGGGCCCTGAGTGGGTGATTGTAGGAAATCAGTAAAGATGCCTCTGAGTCCCTGAGCAAGGCCCGAGTATGGCTCAGACAACCACATTCTTGGGTCCTCAGACAAAGCTTGAGCCCCCCTGAAAGGGGCTGTCCCCAGACATCATAACAGAGTCACTGCACTCTAGTGACACCACAGGGGCACCTGAAGGCAGGCTCCCTGGGAAACCTGCCCCTCACCCTCAGCTTTCAGCACGCTGTTTGCCTCGCCCTTTCTTTCTCCCTGTTACCCAAAGCAAGACTTCGCTGTGGGCTGGAGGAGGGGCTGCCAGGGCGGGGAGTTGCTGCTGACTCTGTAGCTCTGGGGCCAGGCCCCTCGCTCCAGCCCAAGGACCCCCAAATCCAGCAGGCTTACTGCCAGAGCAAGCCACTCCGGGCTCTCCTTTCATTACAAATTCAAACCGCAGCTAAAAAGAGCCCCTCGGCTGAATGGAGACATTTTACTGAACGCAGTGTTTTTACTGGGGGGCGGAGAGAAGCGAGCGTCCCTCAGGAGTGTCCAGCTCCTAGCTTCGCACGCTGGTGGTGGGAAGCGTCAGTTTGAGCGAGGTTGCAACTGGTTTCACTTTATTTTTGCCGAGTTGCCTCGGGAGACTGAACTTTGATCTGGGTGGGAATCATTAATTCATTGGCTCAAGAGAATGGCACAGACCTCTTGTCAGAATAAAATGTTCTCCCTTGGCTCAAAGAGGCCTGAACTCTCCTCCCATTAGCCTACTATCTGTCTCGGCATCCCCATTCCATCTTGAGCCCTTCTCCCCCACCCTATTTAATCACCTTTCTTGGCTACGGGTGTCCTGGCAGTGCGGCAGCTACAACCCAGAAGACAGGGCGGCGTTGCTTCCCTTCAGCTACTATCTTGTAACTCCCTCTTAATTTACAATCTGTTTGCTGTTTCAGATGTTTGGAAAGAAAACTCCTTAGTCAGCAGCGCTTAGAAAGCCTCATTTTCAGTGAAATCTGGACACTTCTTTCCCACCCAGGTTTTTTTTTTTTGGTCTTGTGGCTGGAAGCTAACATCTGTGAGGCAGACAGGACCACATGGGCCCTGTGTCACCAGACACCTGTTGAAAGAATGTACTCAGGGGCAGAAAGTCTGGCCAGAGCCTACCAGTGACAGCTGGTATTTACCTAACATCAGAGTCCACTGACAGGGAAATGGATGGGCAGCCCTGCACTGAGAGCGGAGCAAAGAAGAAAAGGTGATCTATCCCAGCTGCAGGTGCTTGCAGGACCTACTGGGAGGACCAGAAAGCCAAGGGTGCTTGAAGTTATGACCAGTTTCCCGCTGAAGGGGAGTGTCTGCCACCACGGTATGTACCTCTGCCAGGCTGACCTCCCAGGCACTTCCATAAAAGGTGACACTTGTCAACCTACCTGAGTTTTTTTTTTTTTTGAGACAGAGTCTTGCTTTTGTTGCCTGGGCTAGAGTGAGTGCCGTGGTGTCAGCCTAGCTCACAGCAACCTCAAACTCCTGGGCTCAAGCGATCCTTCTGCCTCAGCCTCCCGAGTAGCTGGGACTACAGGCATGCGCCACCATGCCCAGCTAATTTTTTTTTTTTATATATTAGTTGTCTGATTAATTTCTTTCTGTTTTTAGTAGAGACGGGGTCTCACTCTTGCTCAGGCTGGTTTCGAACTCCTGAACTCAAACAATCCACCAGTCTCGGCCTCCCAGAGTGCTAGGATTACAGGCGTGAGCCACCACGCCCGGCCCCTGCCTGAGTTTTAATTGTCTTGTGTGCTTCTAAAGGATTATGAAAGAAAGAGCATGAGCTATTTTTCAGATAATCATTTCAACGTGGGGCTTGGTGGGGAATAGAAGACATACCCAGAGTGTGTTTTGTGTGTGAGGCAGCTCTCGGGCCCTGGCAGCTCAAGGCTTTCCTAGGTTGCTGTCCTCGAGCATGCACCAGCCCCAGGACAAGAGGAATCCTGAGCCTTCCAGGGCCACAGAAGAGGTGGCCTGCACATTGCTCTTGGAACAGACACAGAAAGAGGCAGCCAGAGTTTGAATCCTGGTACTGCCACTTCCTAGTTGTGAGACCACAGACTAGTGTATAAAATGTGGATAGGAACTGAAATAAAAAAATACCAAAACAGCTTTCTTAGGAGAGTTAAAGAGATAACTGATTGTCTTAGTCCATTTGGGCTACTATAACCAAATTGCATTAGACCTGGTAATTTATAAACAACAGAAACATGTTGCTCACAGTTCTGGAATCTGCAAAATCCAAGATCAAGGTGCCAGCAGAGTCGGTGCCTGGTGAAGATGTGCTCTCTACTTCGAAGACAGAGCCTTCTTTCTGCGTCCTCGTCCTCGTGGGGAAGAGGCAAACAGGTGCCCTCAGGCCTCTTTTACAAGGGCACTAATCCCATTCATGAGGGTTCCACCCTCATGACCTAATCACCTCCAGATGCTCCAACTCTTAATAACACCACATTGGGGATTAGGTTTCAATATATAAATTTGAGGGGGACACAAACATTCAGACCATACCACTCATGTTAAACACTTAGCATGATGCTTGGAAATAGTAAATGCTCAATAAATGTTAGGTATTATTTAGGACACCAAGTTCTTATTGAGTACCTACAATGTGTCTTGCCTGACTTGGGAGCTTTTTAGCGTATAAGGGCGTTTACGATGCAGCATCTGAGTAAATGAAATAATTACGGGCCGCCGAGCCAGGCTGTTCATGATCAAGTGATTATGAGCAACATACCCGTGACCTGAATGATGAGGCTGCAGAAGTAGACAGGCTCCACGAGGGGGCCCTGCCAGGAGGTGTGGAAGGGGCTTAGGTTGGGGAGGTGGCCGTGTTGCCAAGATTCACCAGGGAGACCTCAGAGAGCTTTCCCAGGCACTTCCAATGAAGGTGACCCTTGACAATCTGCACACATTTTTGTCTTATGGTCGGCCCATGTTTTAAATGTTCTTGTGATGGCCTTGAAGGTGGGTGGGATGTAAACATGCAGAGAGGGGGTGCTTAGCCAGAGCCCATCCTGGGAAGTGAATCTCAACAAAAACCATGCACCCGTTCATCCTCTCGACTTCTACCAGGCACGTACCGCGCACCAGGTGCTGGTGCACACTCCCTTCCCGAATGCACAGAAAGTGCGCACCCTGGGCTTTGCCAAGTGTCTGGTGCCTGGCCAAGCCCAGGAAGGTGAGCTGTGTTCCTTGGGGCATCTTATTCTCCTCCTTTGAGCCATCCCAAACCTCGAATAGCTTAGATTTTATTTACTTATGTTGCTGAAATTTTTCAGAATAAATTATGGACATCATCACATCACCCACACGCACCAACATCAAATCCAAAATAAAGGATTATTTTTCTGTCTAAGCTCAGTAGCATTATCACACCTAAGAACGTTAACGATAATTTCCAAATACCATTTGAAACGGAGTCTACATTTGAATTCCTCCAAGTGTCCCTAAAAGGCCTTTTATAGCTTGCGTGTTCAAACCAAAGAGTCTGCTCAAGGAGTACACAGCCCATTTATTTGGTTGTGCATTTCTTTTAATCTAGAATAGTTTTCCCTCCTTTTATTTTTCATTACATTGATTTTTTGAAGAGATCAGGCCAGTTGTCTTGTAGAATGTCCCACACTCTGTGCATGTATCTGATTGTCTCCTCCTGGTGTAATCTAGCCTGTCCCTCTGTTCCCCATACTTCCTCTAATAGTATAAAGCCTGTAAGTGCAGCGGTTCACGGTAACCTTGCCTTCCAGACCCCCAGCAGTGGGAACCAGCCCTGGGGGTCATCACTCCTGCTGGCTGTCCCAGCCCAACCAGGACTGGCCCCTGGCTTTCTTTCCTCACGGGGCCTTCCCCAGACCTCTGCTCAGCTCCCTCCCTCCCTCCCTCCTCAGGCTTCTGCTAAAAGAAGCTTCTCCTGGCCACTAGCTGAAATCGTGCCCCCCCAACCCTCTCTAGACTCCTGCCTGCCATATTTTTCTTCTTAGCACAAATTACCATTCAACATATATTTATTGTTTATTTTGTGTTCTCTCTCTCTCCTGCCAAGACTGTAAAAACGTCATGAGGACAGGGACTGTTGGTGCCTTGGTCACTGCTATGCCTAGAGCAGCTTCTGGTTTACAGAAGGCACCTAATAAACCTTGAATGAATGAATGAATGAATGAAAGGGCCCCACAGCAAAGAGCCCAATTCCAAGCACATAATTGACCCCAAGTAAACAGATACTGTTTGAGGTTATCATCTTCCCAGAAACATGTACTGAAACTATACTTAATACTAAGTGGAAAAAAACCCACATCATCTGCGAACAACAATAAAGTCTCCCCCTGCAAGTTGTCCAATCTTCCAGCCCTTAGGCCTTGCCCTGCCCTCTCCACCAGACTCTGGGCAACTCCTGTGTCCGTCAGCTCAGGGTGAGCCCAGGGCTGCTTGGCCATAAATACCATTTAGTCCCACCCAGCAAATATGGCCCTGTGAATTAGGGCACTTGGCTTGGAGGATGATTTCTTTTGTCTGATTGTTTCAAAGTTGAGTATACTTTTTTTTTTTTTGGCCGTTTTCTTGTTTAGCCCTCAAATGCTGAGCAGGTGTTGCAGTCAACTCCTGGCCAAGGGCTGCGGCTTGGAGTGGGCACTGAGCCCAAGGGCCCAGCAGAGGAAGTGGGGCATTCTGGGAGCCAGGGTGGAAGCTGGGGTGCCACCTGCTGATCAGTGAAGGAGGGGGCCAGCTTGTGTTTTATCTGGGTAAAACCACCAAGTGAGACGTGGCACAGGGTGTTTTCTAAAGCAGGGCTTCTCACCCTGGCCATCAGGGGGTCCAGGAACCCCCTGAAACTGTATGCGGTATATTGTCAATATTTGTTTCTGAACACCTTTCTGGGGATAGGGTCTGTAGCCTTCATCGGTTTCCCAAGAGAGTTTGTGACATCCTCCCTCCAACCCAAAAAGAAGGGTAGGAAAAATACAGAGATAACACCTGGCAGCTTTTGGGATATATGAACCAACAAAGTTGTGTCAAACTCCTGTTATGCCCCCACCTCACCGAGAAGTTTAAGCTAACTGAGGAGACAAGGTAATTGGGAGGTGGCCGGTCAGGGTTTTGTTTTGTTTTGTTGAGTTATTCCTTCTTTCTTCTTTTTCTTGCTTTCTTTCTTTTCTTTCTTTTCTTTCTTTCTTTTCTTTCTTTCTTCCTTCCTTCCTTCCCTCCCTCCTTCCTTCCTTCTTCCTTCCTTCCTTCTTTCTTTCTTTCTTTCTTCTTTCTTTCTTTCGAGACAGGGTCTTGCTCTGTCACTCTGGCTAGAGTGCAGTGGCATCATCGTAGCTCACTGCAACCTTAAACTCCTGGGCTCAAGCGATTCTCCTGCCTCAGTTGCCTGAGTTGCTGGGACTACAGGCACGCATCACCAGGCCTGGCTAATTTTTCTATTTTTTTGTAGAGACAGGGTCTTGCTCTGATTCAGGCTGGTCTGGTACACTTGGCTTCAGGCAATCCTCCTGCCTCAGCCTCCCAAAGCGCTAGGATTACAGGCAAGAGCCACCACTCCTGGCCAAGTTATTTCTTGAGGGCTTCCTGTACACACAGCACAATGTTAAGCTCTGTAAGAACAACAACAGTAATAATAGCTAGCTCTTAACCTAGCACTTAGTAAGTGCCAGGCACTGTTCAAGGTGCTTTCCATGAATTAGCTCCTATAATCTCCCAACAATCCTATAAGAATTAGGTTATTCTCATTATCCTCGTCTCCCTTTACAGATGATAAAACTGAGGCACAAAGAGGGTAAGTAACTTACCCAAAAGCGCATGGCAGATGAGACTTAAACCCAGAAGATTTGGCTCCAGGTCCCTATGCCTATAGGACCTCTTAAGCTCTGTTATCTCATTTGAGCTTCAGGACCACCAGAAGTATCTACAATTGTTATCTCCATTCTACAGGTGAAACATTGAGGTTGTACAACTTGCCCAAAATCACCCCATGCTTTACATACCTCCTGCTGTGAGATCTGAGAGCCAAGGAAGAGTCAGAGGTATCCAGAGAGGCGAGAGGTCACTCTAGGCAGGGGCGACAGGGGAGGAGTAAAGCAGGGGGCGGTGGGAATCTGGGAGGCCCTGAAGCTCACATGTGTGTATCTGAGGAACAGCTCCTGGGGACCAGGGAGCCGCCAATCCTCCTTCCAGATCCCCAGCCCAGGAGAGGTGGTTTATTGTCCCGGAAGTGGAGAAGGATCCCAGGTCTCAAGTTAAACACCCACTCTTATTCCTTATTCTGCATTAGTTACAGGGGTTCGCACTTTCATTTACCAGCTGCCTGCTTACCATTCTGTAGGAGAGGCCTCCATGTCATTGAAAGAGGGAATCCCCACAGGTGCCAGGACTCAGGCCATGTGGAGACCCGCTCATCAGGAGCCACACCAGGTGATTACAAGGGAGGTCAGGTGTGAGCAGGTACCTCCGGGAGCCCTGTTTCTAATGTTCCTAAAGATCACCAAGCAGCCTGCTTGTCCTGAGTAATGATGAAATGGCTTCAGGGCCACACACACACTGTGCACTGCACAACTGCAGGGCGTGCCTCCACAGGGGCGACAGTACAGACGGCACCCCCAGAGCTACGGTGTGCAACTTGCACCGCTATACACATGGCCTCGGACACTTCTGTTGAACAGGTCAAATTCCAAGTGGCCAGTTCTTCAGGGCCAGCCCTTTCTCCAACGTTCTGTGTGGTTTACACGTTCATCCTCCGCACTGAGGTGCCCTGTATTCTCATTGAGGCCCCTGGAACTGTCTGCCCACCTCCATTTCCCAAAACCCAGTAGATGTGGAAGCCGTGTGGTAAATGGAACATGGTCCAGCCCCTGGGCCCCGATGATTGGTTTAGAAGTGGGCGCCTGGCTCAGACTCCTCCAATCACAGCATCCCGACTTCTTGACCACAGTTGATTGGTCAGCCTGGAACTAGAACTTTGGAGCAAACTTGCCATGAGACTTTAAGTTGTTAAGCTTAGTAGTTGCTACTGGAGAGTCCTGTAGTATTCAGGGCCCAAACACATTCCTGCTCTTCCTACTAGTTATTTACCTAGATTCTTTGAGGAAAAAAAAAAAATTATTACTTACATTACACACACATACACACACACACACACACACACCCCTACCCTAGGTCTTTAAACTACTTGGAGGGGCTTTTCTGCCACTTGCAACAGACAGTCTTAAATACTTCTCTGAACCATCTGGACATTTTGTGGGAGCTTCCCTTTCTGCTGAGGGGGGGAAGGGGTGGGCTGCAGAGGACACCAAGGCCTTTGGGTTAAAGTGTTGAAGCTGCCACCAAGCTTGCGAATTAAGAACCAGCATCTTTGAATGCATTGAGTAAATCTATAAGAAAGTGGATTTAAGTTGCAAATAATGTCTTTGGCATACAGTCTTGGCAGCATATGTGTAAGACCCCAAAGCTAAAAGCTACTGGACTTTCTGCTCAGGAGGTCCCAGCCTAATGGCAGTCATTTCCCTGGACGGGGCTTCCTGGGGTCCAGCAGCCTCACGTGACACGCGTGCAGAGCCAAGCAAAGCTTCAGCCTCCCGTGTGAGGTACAGCCAGGGCTGTCTCCTGCCCAGCTGGATTTTCCAGTCAGGCCTGCACGTTCCTTCCTGTTCCTTCCCTCGTTCTCTGGCAAACGTAATTTCTGCAAGCCACACACCCAGAAAGTGAGGGGATTCCCGTGGGGCCTTCCGTAGTATAGTGCTTTGGGCTCTGCCAGCTTGATCTTGGAGGCCAGGACTGGGAGGCTAGGCTGGCAAAGGGGTCCTCAACGATCCCCTCTCCTGCCTCTTGTCTTCCTCTCCCCGACCGACCTCATAACCCCTGCCTGTCTTTAACCCCAGCTCTCTGCCACTTCCACCTTTAAGGTGGACAATCGAGCTGGAAGGAGCCTCAGAGCCATCCCCATCCAACCCAGTTGCTTTCCAGAAGGAGAACCTGAGGCCAGGGAGGTGCAGTGCGCTGTTGAAGGTCACCAGCTGCGAGGTGCAGCGCTGGGATGGAACCTGTGGCCAGGGCTCTCTGAGTGTGCGGGGAGCAGGGTAGTGTGCGCACTGGAAGCCTTTGTCTCTTGTGAGCAAGGAGGAGAGCCCTGTGCTCCAGTGACAGGAAGCGGGGCAAGAGCAAGGGTTTGAGAGGCAGGGACCTAGTCAACCCGGACACTCTGGAAGGAAGAGGGTGGCAGGCCTCGGCTGACGGTCCCCTCCTCGCGCCTTTGTCCTGGCGGGTGGGTTCCCAGCTCTCCCTCCGTTCCGGGGGGCACGCAAGGACTGGGAACCCGAGGGGGATGCCCAGCTCGGTCGGCGGGCCTATGGTGGGGTGGGGGCGGTGCCGCTGGCGCCCCGTGTGATCCGAGGGGCTTCCGCCCCTTCTCTCTGCGGAGTCCACCCGGGCGCCTCCGAGGCACCCTCTCCGTGCTTCGCTGTCGGCCGCTCCCCCGGGCACCCCGAACCGGCCGGGGCGGCTGGGCCGGCGCGTCAGAGCCCGCGGCGGCCTTGTCCTCCAGCCCCGCGCCGCCAACCGCCCCGGGCGCCCGAGCTTCCGGCCTCTGGCTGCTTCCCTGTCGTGCTCCCCAGGCCCGGCGGCCGCGCCCCCCCCGCGGTGCCCACCGCCCCTCCGCCTGGCGCGCCCGCCCCCGCCGCCACCCTCGGATCTGGGCCCGGCGCCAGCTCCCCAGGGGCGCTGTCCCTGGCGGCCACTCCCTCTGACCTCCTGGGCCAGCGCTCTTCAAAGTGCGGTCCTGGGACCAGCAGCCACGTCCCCTGGGAACGCGTTAGAAATGGAAACTTTCTAGCCACCCCAGACGCACTGAAACAGAATCTCTGCACCCAGCAAGCCGCGTTTCTGAGGCCCTCCGGGCGATCCCACTGCAGTTGGAAAACCTCTGCTAGGGAGCCCCCCAACGGCCGCCTCCAGCTCCTGGGTGGGAGGGTCGACTGAGCTCCTTGGGGCCAGGGATCCTTTGTTCCCACAAGTGGCAGGGTGTACTGCTGAGTACTGATTGGTAAGACTGGGAGAGTTGTTCCTATAGGCAGCCCTGGGGTTCTTTAATAGAAATTCTTTCCTGGATGATGACCAAGAGTGACTTGGAAATTGACACAAATTTCCTTAAAGAATTGATCCACTTAGCATCTGTCTAGCTTAAACCCCAAGTTGTTTACAATGGAACTGGAAAAGCACTCTGACTCTATTGTCGATGGCCTCAGAGGGGCTTGGGCTTACAGCACCTGGTGTGGCTCACATAGCCAGCGTCTGCTGGGGAACCCTGGGCTACTGCTTTATGGATGGCATTTATAGGCTGAGCGAAAATCAGTCCTAGAAGGTTTGGGATACACTTGCAAATACTGATGTATAGTTCATTAAAGGTTACTCCCATTTCATAGGAAGAGACTACTTTTGACCTAGAAAAATGTGGAAAAATTAAAAAGATGTGGCCAGGACCTTTTGTGTTTTTCCCAGAATATTCCTTAATATTTTTACATAATATTTACAATAAAATTTCACACATACACAACTCTGTAATGTGCCCCATCTCCTGAGGCCCAAGTCTCTGCTGTTAACCTTCTGACAGAGAAGACTAACCTAGTGGCCATGGTGGGTTAAAAACTATTGGCTTAGTGCAGAATGTTTCCCACTGGAAGTCCATTTTGCAGCCAACCACCTTTGAGCCACACTGCCCTTAACCCAAGGGAATGAGAGGGGGGCTTTCTGGCTGGTCTGTGGGTGCACCTGGGTGGGGAGGCTGGGAGAGGGTTCGACAGAGCAGCGGTTTGTTCAGGGCCAGTTGTGCTGTGTCAAGAGCCTTCTCTTTGTCCCAACAGTTCCACTTTGGGAGTTTCTCTTATGGGAATAATCAGAGGGCCTTAAATGAACAACAGTATGGGATGGTTTAAAAAGAGCCCAGTCACATGAGAGCATAATCAGCAGCCACCAAAAAATCCCATTTTCAAAGAATTTCTAAGGACATGGAGAATTGCTCATGATATGAGGTGAAAATCAGCATAGAAAATGACATTGCCTGATGCCTACTTTATGCAAAACACATATTATTTGTCTAAGGAAAAATATATTTTTTTAAAAAAACTAGAAGGAAATTTGCCAAAATATTAACAGTGATTTTCTTTGGGAGGTGGGTTCATGGTGATATTTATTTTCTGCTTTGTTTTTGTTTGTTTTCCATTTTTTCTAGAATGAGTATGTGTTTCTTTCGAATTAAAAAATAATAATTTAAGAACCTACAATGTTCTAAGCATTGTCTCAAGCTCAAAGATGAATAAGATACAAAGATAGGCTCACTCCTGTAATCCTAGCATTCTGGGAGGCCGAGGTGGGAGGATAGCTTGAGGTCAGGAGTTTGAGGTTGCTGTGAGCTAGGCTGACGCCATGGCACTCTAGCCCAGGCAACAGAGTGAGACTCTGTCTCAAAAAAAACAAAAAATAAAAAGATACAAAGACACATTTTCTGCCTTGGGGTGACTCAAGGTCAAAGGCAATAAGAGGCACCCAGAAAATGCCAGTGTGAGGCAGGGTGGAAGAGGGGCTAGAGTGAGAAGCAAGGGCGGTGGGGGCCCAGGGGAGGTGCCTCTTGTGGGTAGGCACCTAAGAGAGGGTCAGTGTACAAGGGCTGTCCGGAAAGTGTCCAGCCATCGTATCCATGTATCCAGGGCTGGACACTTTCCGGACAGGCCTCCTTGTATATGATACAAAATTCCAGCAGTAGAGCAGGGTGGGGTCAGAGTCCCTGTTCTGCTCTCCAGGCCCTGTGGCTTTAGGCAAGGTAGGCTGAACTGGTCCTGCTTTCCTCATCTCTAAAAGGGGATAACAAAAGATTTCTGTGAGCAATTAATAGGTAATGAAGACAAAGCATGGGGTCTCTGGCACAAAGTACATTTTCAATAAAAACTAAATTTACAATAGACTTTCTAAAGTTAAGTCTGGGCAGAGAACTGGTGTGGGAGCGTGGGCTCCTGGGGAGAGGGTGGGGGCTGAGGCAGGGAGGCTGGGTGCGGCCTGGGTGGCAGAGGCTGTGTGTGGGCAGAGGGGCGCAGCTTCTGGTGCAGGCTCTACTGGGGGCTGGAGGCTGGGAAACCAGTTAGGCAGGGCTGCCTCCCGCACCCTCAGCTACAGAATAAATGGGACGTGACTGGGGAGGAAGAGGATGGAGAAGGAGAAGGTGTGGAGGGGCCACCACAGAGCACCCTGGCATTCATTGAATTTTCAGTCCTCTCAGCAACCTTAAATATCAGCATTATATAATTGCTCCACTTTACAGAAGAAGAAACTGAGGCTCAGGTTCATGCACTGGCACCAAGTGGACTAGCATTCGGGCCACAAACCACATTCCTCCACACCAGTGGACCTGTGCAAGGCCTCTGCAGTCCTCAACGTGAAGGGGCACTGAGCCAGCCTGCGGGATTCTAGGGAACTTCCTGACTGAATTCATCCGGGCCTGTCCCCCAGGAGGACCCCTCGCCCTGCCCTAGGGTGGAACAGAGGGGGAAAAGCAAAAGAGCAGATCTTTTGCGTTTTAATGGCAGTGAATTCAAACAAGTTTGAGAATGTCAGAAACCTCTCCAGAGAACTAGAAGCACCACCCAGGGACCCTCCCACACCTTGGCAGCTTCTCTGCTGAAGGACTTTATAATTCCTTGGGCCCAAACTCCTCCTCCTCATGCAGATGTCTGAAAGGAGATGAACTGCCTCAGATAAAATGCTAATCTTCAGCCAGGAAGTCCCAGAGAGGGCTGAGTATCTGAAGGTGGGGGCAACAGAGAGGAGAATGTTCCATGGTACCCCAGTTCTCTCCCCTCCACTGAGAGCTCCCATGACCTAAGGGGAAGGTCTCATTGCCTGAGCAAGCTCTTTTCATTTTTTCCAATCCACCTGGCAGGGGCCCTGACCGCAGCATCTGTCTCGCCCTCTTTCCTGAAACTCCGGCCTCCTCCAAGGGATTTACAGAATTGGGGAGAGGGGTGTTGTGTTGCTTCACAGTCCTGCTGCCCATGTTTCACATGAAAACACTGGGTGTCAAAGAAATGAGAATAGATTCTGCAATGAAAGCATTTGGAGCCAGGCAGTGGGAGAAATTTAATTTATAACAGTGGTTCTCAACCATGGCCGCAAGTTAGAAGCTCAAGAACACTTAAAAAAAAATACTGATGCCCAGGCCCCAACAACTGTTTACCCTGGGAGGGACACTTTCTCTCTTTTCTTTCTCTCTTTCTTTCATCTTTCTTCCTGTCTTCTTTCTTTCTATGGATTTTTTTTTTAAGTCTCCCAGGTGATTCTAATATGCCAGGGCTAAGAACTACTCACCTAAAATAAGACAACTGTGTTAAAAAGAATATCCAGTAGAAAAATGGACAAAGGACATGAATGGGCAATTCGCAAAGACAAAATAAAAATGGCTAATAGGCACATGAAAACCTGTTGACCCCAATTAATAATTAAAGAAATGCTAAATAAAACAATAATGAGATAGCATTTCATGTATCAAATTGTCAACCTTTTTTTTCCTAATGAAAGAATATTCTCAGGAATAACAACGGTGTGTTTGTGTGTGTTGGGGGTTGGGGGCGAGAGTCTCAAACACTGTTTATGAGAATAAATGGCTAGTCTTTCCCGAGGGCAGTTGGGCGACATGCACACACCTTTTCACCCATCAATTTCACATTAAGGTTCTATGAATAAATAAGGATGCACTGAGATTTAACTAGAGTTGTTAATCAGAGCAGGAACAAAAAATTGGAAATTCCTAAATATCTAACATTAGGAGACTAGTTCAATGAATTACAATGAAGCCATAAAATAGGATGCCACACAGCCGTTGAATATGATGTAGTGGATAAATATATCCTCACTCGAGAAGCTGCTCAGATAAATTATTGAGGAAAACAAAGCAGTTTCCAGATAATAGTATCTTTGCTTTTAAAAAGAATAAAGAATATGAAAAGTACCTGTGTGTGTGTTTAGGAAAGAGTTTGCAAAAATACATGTAAGGTTTTAGCTTAATTACCTGTGTGTAGTACAAAGGTGTTTTATATTTTTACTTTTGCTTTTCTGTATTTTCTTGCTTTTCCCTACAAAGGATGTACTGTATTTGTTTTGTCAAAAAGAAAAAAAAATTATTTT
>NW_012138080.1:6533200-6563171 GCF_000956105.1 Propithecus coquereli
ATAATTTGATAATACTACAAATGAAAAAATACAAAATGAGAAAAATACATTTTAAAAACACACTGGTGCACAAGCGGTGACTAAATCTTATATATCACCCAAAGCAAAAAAAAATAATAATGGAAAGTTACTCATTAGAATTAGATAATTCTCCTCTCTATAGAAAACTTTAGGTGGTTGAGGCTAAGAAAACATGCATAACAGTTTTTTGACTTTCCATTTTGTCGGCTTTACTGCTCAGCCCATTGCAAATCAAGTGCCATGAAGATCCGTTATATAGTCAACCATCAAATTCTCCCTGGGCCTAATGTTACTTTTCTTTACATTTAACTTCTCAAGGTCAATTTTGCTTGTTTGTTTGTTTAAAAATATATCAATCCTAGTAAGAATTCTGAGTTCAAATTCTTTGCTAAACTTAGCTCACTTGGCTGAATATAAGACTTTTGAAATGTAAATTTTATTTAGTAAGAGCCATAAGCAGGTCAGACCTGTGAAAAAAGAAAGATATATAGGGGAAAAGCACAGAATCAGATTATAGCATTAGAGCTTTCCTCTGGATACTTTAGGAACATATGCCTCCTATTTGCTTCTTACAAGAATTATAGCCATTGTGAGTGGTCTGTACTCATTTATTTATTCCTTTATTCACTCACTTATTCTATATTCTAAGTGCTTACTATATGCCAATCACTACTGTAATTACTAAATATAGATGACACAAATCTTAAATTTCCAAATATATATATGTACACACATACATATATATACACACATACAATAAGTCATTAATGTTATGTTATTGACAACATTGTTGACAGTTTCTTGGAAACTGTGACTTTAAGTAAAACGACATATAAGGAAACCAATTTTACCACAAACTAATTGATGTAAACAAGAGTTAAGTTTCTGTGGCATATTTCTGGTCACAAAAACATCACCAAACTTCTAAATAAGGACTGAAAACACTTCTAATACTAAACATTGAAATAAATGTGAGCTATACATACATATAAAAAAGATTAATTAAAAATTAGTGAGATAATTATTCAATTTTTGGTGAGCTACTGAATGATGGTGGGGGATAGATAAAAAATTGTAAGGAGCACTCCTATCACTGCACAGTTCAAAAACAATCACAGATAGAGTGGGCTTGCTGAGTGCTTTTGTACTACAACACTTGTTGTCATGCATATGTAATGATTTTCATACACTTTACAAATTCTTATTTTATAATAATTTGTATTCATTCATTCATTCATTTTCCAACCAGCTTATTCCAGTTCAGGGTCAAGGGTGGCTGGAGCCTAAACCAGCAGCTCAGGGTGCAAGGTGAAAGCCAACCCTAGACAGGCTGCCATCCTATCGTAGGACACACTCGTATACACACCGACACTCACTCACACTGGGACCATGTAGATGTACCAGTGAACCCAACGTGCACATCTTTGAGATGGGGGAGGAAACCAGAGTACCCAGATAAAACCCACACAGACATGGGGAGAACATGCAAACCTCACACAGACCGTGGCCCTTGTCAAAATTGATTTTTTCTAGAACCTGCTGTGTGCATTGTGTGTGTGCATGTATAAAATATATATGTATATTATATATATGTATATTATATGTGTGTGTATATACATACATACATAACATTTTTATACAAGTCATTCACACTCAGAAAATTTCTCAGTCTGATCATGTCCTGTCCCAGATTTTAGCTTGGTCAATATTTCTTATTTATGGATCCTCATACATATTAAATATATAAACTGTTTCTCTATTCTCTCTTTAAGCTACTATGTCCCTGTTCTTCACACAAATTATTCTGCATACATCAAGAATTTGCTCCACCAAAAGATTCTTAAATCTAAAAAGATAAGCCCTCCATTGCACCCAAAGTACATGCATGCATGCTCACACACACACACACACGCACACACTTTCTCTCACACACATACACACCACAGCGGGCAGAAGGTGGACTAGACCACAGGTGGGTGGAGCTTCCCAGTGCAAAATTGAGTGACAGAGCTTAGGAGCGGCTGCTGCTGAATCTGTGCATTTTCTTTTGAAGAGTTCATATGCTTTAAATTTTATGCAGGACAATTGTATCATATTAGGTAGAAGAATTATTTTACTAAGGTATTATATGAAAGTTAAATATTATTGCATAGGATATGACTCAATGCAAAGTTTACAAGGGATGAGACAATGTTGGTTTGTACAGCACTAAACTGGAAACCAACTTTCCCAGAGCTCCCTTCTTTATGATAGCAGGTTAAAATTGGCCAGAGAGGAATGTATGTGAGATATGTGAGGTAAAAGTGAAACAATAGCCACCGCTTTCTGAAAAGCATCATAGTCATATGTGACAAACAGACACATCAATGCCCAGTAGGTTCCAGCTTGTCCTTGCTCTATTACACTCCATGTCTAGCACATCTTCCTGTTGCTCAGCCTGCTGGCCAACCACCATCATATGCCTGGCAATGGACCCATGGAGACAGTAGCTACCCAAAGGCAACAGCTTCCTTAGACTTCTCCATGAACTTCCCCTTCAAATCACACTTCAGCAGCTGCAAATGCTTGGTTTCTCAGATTGACCAGTTAGGGATTCCTTCTTTGGCTCTCCAACCACCCTTAGATCTTCACTTCCTCAGCTCCTTTCACAACTGTATAAGGCCAAATTCCTATAATTAAATCCCTGTCCTACAGGAGTCATGGTGACTCTGCTTCACGGACTGTACCCTGACTGATGCCCTCGGCAAATTAAATTAATAGAATAGAAAGCTTTTCTGTCTTTAAAAAAATGTGTTTTCAGATATCTTTTGGAAGCAAGAACAATTGTAAGTCTAGAATAATCAGGAAAAGAGTAGACCTTCAAAGAATGCTTGCAGCAACATGATTTGCAGGGGAAAGAAGAAAAAAAAAGTGATATGGTGTGGTCTCCTGTATTTCCATGAAACATTGGGAGTAAGGAGACAAACTTATCACTATGTAAGAAGCTAGGAATTATTTTTAATTAAAAAATTTTACTTACTTTCCAGAGCAGAGTTTGCTAATCTGTTTTCTTCTTGGAGCAATGAAATTCCCAGATAATCCCCTGACCATCCACCCTCTGGATTTCTGTAGCTCACCTTTCACCAAGTAGCCAAAATTCAGGCTCAAACTGGATTTTTCCTCTTCTTCCAGGCCTTTTCTAGATAGTTAGTCTGCGAAAGGCTGAAGGAAGTGGAACTGGGGAAAAAAAGGAAGATCCAGGGGTCTGAGAGATCCTCAACTGAGTAGAGAAGAGCCTGGGCTCTGAAGTCCTGGCTCCAGCTCTGTTTAGCCATGTGACTTTTGGTCAAGCTCTTAACCTCTCTAAGCCTCCGTGCACACAGCTATAAAATGGGAATAATAATAGTACTGACCTCATGGGTAGTTATGAGGCTTTACGGAGACAGTGAGATATAAAGGGCTTAGCATATTGCCCAGCACGTAACACTCAGTAAATGCTACTGTCATCATTTTTGCTATGGGAAGCCAGACCCTTCCCTGCCCAAGGGGTGAGCAGATGGACATGGAGAGCCTGTGAGCAGTGATGGTTTGGACCCTTAACAAGCCCACCAGGGGCCATGCCAGGAGGGAAGGTAGAGAGAGAAGTCAAGGCCCAGAGCCATGGATTCCAGAAAGGCCTTCCTAGCCTCTGTGCCTGCACCTGTTACCTGGGAGGCCACTTGACTAGAGCTTCTAGCCCCAACCCCTTCCCCATTTGCCCAGTCACACCATCCCATCGACATCCCGTTGCCCCTCTTGGCCCTTCCTCCCACAGTAATTCCATCTGTCACAGTCCACCTGGTGATGGGTCAGAGCTGCCCACTGCCTCCGAACTCGCCACTGCTCATAGCACCCTGCACTTTGCAAGGATGTGGGAGTTGGCAATTCTAAACCACTACACTCACTGATCCTCTCAACGCTCACCTTCACCTCTGTGCCTCCAAGCCCCTCACTGTCAGCCCAGAGGGGAAGCTGCCCGCCAAGGTCACTGGCTCTTCAGTGCAGAGCAAGGTCTCCACCAGGTGCAGAGTCACCCAGGCCCAGGGAGGTGTCTCAGCAACAGTGCAGAGGCCCTCTGACAATACTGGGAACAGAAGTGGCTTTATGGTCTTCTGAAAAGCCCTTCTGGGAGTCAGAGGAGGTGTGCCTAGCCCTGACTCAGAGGAGGCCATAGCCCCAGGGGCAGGAACTGGCCCACCTATTCTCTCCCACCTCCAGAGCAGGGCTGTCTGGAGCCAGGTCCTCAGAAGCAGTGCTGGGAGGAGGAAGCCTTCACAGCAGCAGGTTGATTCCCAAATTCCCTCCCCAAAAGAGCAGGAAAGAACGTTTGGGCCAGCCTTGCCTTCCCCTCGCCTGAATGAGTGAGGGGGTGATTGAATGAATGCCTCTAGTGTATTCCTTTATTTCTAGAGTTAATTAAGGTAGAGAGAGAATAAAACACCCCTGATGTGTAACACAGATTAGAAAACAGTTGGCCGGGCGCAGTGGCTTACACCTGTAATCCTAGCATTCTGGGAGGCTGAGGCAGGAGGATCGCTTGAGCCCAGGAGTGTGAGGTTGCTGTGAGCTAGGCTGATGCCACAGCACTCTAGCCTGGGCAACAGAGTGAGACTCTGCCTTAAAAAAAAAGGAAAAGAAAAAGATAAGCCCAGAAGTTTAGTTGAACACATAAATGTCAGTAGGCAACCAACCACATTTTGCTTTTGCTGCCCAGCAGCTAAACTAGAACAGGGCCCTGCAGGGCAATAGTTTAGCTGACTATTTAGTGAATGAATAAATGATAAAACCACACATCTCAGATAAGGTGGGGAAAGGGGGAGCAAGCTTTGGGTGTGTGTGTATCTGCACACCCACATGGAGTTAAAATCATTTGTACTTGGTGTGACTTGACAACTCTGTGAGCCTTCGAGTAGAGCACCCACAGATGGGGAAACTCATTTTTTAAATGAAATTAACAAAGTAGGAGGGGCAGATCAGGGTGTTTCTGTTCACACCCCAGGCTGCTCTCCTAGCAATCTGGTAACTAGACCACAGCTTCTGCTAAGTACGTTAATCAAATAACACCTGCCCAACTGGCAGGTCTTCCCCTCAGAGTTGCTTACACACACACACACACACACACACACACACACACACACACACAATGTGACCCCATCCTGGGCTATTCTAAGTGTCTGGTGCTTGAGCCAGGGATAGAACTTGTGTGATTATACCCTGGACAGTGAGCTCTTGCCTGGGACCAGGTACACAAGAACTCTTCCTGAGAGCCCAAACTCAGGCCTTGAGCATCCATACTGCTTCAGGCCTGCTGGCCTTATTGCCAAGTTGGACCCAGCTAGGGACTCCTGGTGGCTTTCAGGCTCTCTCTCTGGTCTGGACTCAGTCCCCAGGGCTCCGGACTTCTTCCTAGTCCCTATCTCCTGCTGTCTCCCACTCCTGGACTCCCCCGGGCAATGGGCTCTCCCCTCTGAAAGGGGCAGTGCCCAGGCCCTGTCAGGCTTTGCCCCAGGCAGCATCTGGAGCCGAAGGCAAGACCCTGCCAGGCCCTGCAAAGTGGGTGTTTTTCTCCTGGGGAGTGGCCCCTTTTTGTGACTCAGACCCTGGGAATTTGGGAGCCCTGTTCAGCTCTGGCTGAAGTTGGGCTCCCAGGAGCCCCCACCAGGCTAAGAGTGAATGCACTTGGGTTTCTTAGCTCCCCTTTACAACCCCACCACCACCCCCGCAAGCCATTCCCCTCAGTGGGTTCCTTTTGTCTCTGCTAAATCCCCTCCAATCTCCCCTTCCAAAAGCCAGCAGACCCAAGTGGAATTCAACACCCAAACACTCATACGAAGGCAAGGATTAGTAGCTGGCTTTGTCTGGGCACAGATGTGCAGCAGCTTGGAGGGGGGGACATTTTTCCTGCCACTTGAGTCAACCCGGCTGTCTCCACCCTGGGGGGAGGGGAGGAAGGGGAGGAGGAAGTGCTGCACGGATTCCCCTGAGGGTACCACGCTCCACTTCTCTGAGCCGGTGTGCTTGTGGGGGCCTGACCCCTACCAAGGAGGAGACTCCGTCCACAAAGGTCCTCTCTGGTTAGGAGGCCCCTTGGTCTCCCCTCCTTCCCCTTCCAACAAGTCACATTCACAAGCTGGCGCTCAGTCCCTGGACTCAGTCCCTATTCTTTCAGAGCCTGAGCTCTGACACAGGCCCCAGAAATCCTCAAAGAAACCCTGTGAGCCGAGCAAGCTAACCAAGACTCTGACAGGAGGTGCACAGGAGCCTGTACTGTAGGCTGAGGGGGAACATTCCTAGAGGAGGTGGGCCTTAATCTGAGCTCCAAAGGATGGGCAAGGTTCCTTCGACCAAGGAGAGAGGAAGAAGGACTCCAGGAGCTGGTGCAGCAGGACAGAGTAGGGGCTGGCCGTGAAGACATGGGAAAGGGTTTGACTATTTCCTATGGCAATAGGGAGCCGCTAGAGGTATGGACCTGAGTAGGAGCTGGAGTAGCATGGCGGGTGTAAGGAAAGCTCTTCTGTTGTTGATCAGGGGACAGGCTGGAGGAGGTGGTAGCCCAAGGAAGAAAATGGGTGTTTCTGGGGCAGAGCTTGTCCTCACCCAGTCTCCTCTGCCTCCAACAGAATCTTTTTCTGAACAATCCCTGGTACTATTCAACCATATGATCATGGAGGTTTTGAACTTAGTCCTCAACACTTAGGGGCAGAAATATCATGCTTCCCTATTGTTCTTTTTTTTTTTTTTGAGACAGAGTCTCACTGTGTTGCCCAGGCTAGAGTGCTGTGGCGTCATCCTAGCTCACAGCAACCTTAAACTCCTGGGCTCAAGCGATCCTCCTGCCTCAGCCTCCCGAGTAGCTGGGACTACAGGCATGCACCACCATGCCCGGCTAATTTTTTCTATATATTTTTTAGTTGTCCAATTAATTTCTTTCTAATTTTAGTAGAGACAGGGTCTCGCTCTTGCTCAGGCTGGTTTCGAACTCCTGAGCTCAAACAATCCGCCCGCCTCGACCTCCCAGAGAGCTAGGATTACAGGCACGAGCCACCGCGCCCGGCCTTTTTTTTTTTTTTTGAGACAGAGTCTCACTCTCTTGCCCGGGCTAGAGTGCCATGGCATCAGCCTAGCTCACAGCAACCTCAAACTCCTGGGCTCAAGCCATCCTCCTGCCTCAGCCTCCCAGGTAGCTGGGACTACAGGCATGTGGCACCATGCCTGGCTAATTTTTTCTATTTTTAGTTGTTTGGCCAACTTCTTTCTATTTTTAGTAGAGACGGGGTCTCGCTCTTGCTCAGGCTGGTCTCGAACTCCTGAGCTCAAACGATCCTCCCGCCTCGACCTCCCAGAGTGCTAGGATTACAGGCACGAGCCACCGCGCCCGACCTTCCCTATTGTTCTATGTCAGGTAAATCAGGCTCTATTCCTGGCCAGAGAGCCAGTTGGAAATATGACACTGGTCAAGTTTGGGGTGGAGGGGTGCTTCCCCTTCCCTGGGGTGGTATAAGGATCTGGGGCCCCCAGCCCACGTGGTCTCTGAGGGCCTTGTCAACCAAGAAAGACAATGTCCCTAGTATTAAGAGGTTTATATGGTAGAGGAAGGAATACAGGTAAGAAACAAGGAAGCAGATGAATAAAGAGATGAGTTTAGATGGTGATAAATGCTGGAGCAAAGAAACAGAGTGATGTGCCTGGTTGGGATGAGGTGGCCGGAGAAGGCCTCTCTATGGAGGTGACATTTCAGCTGAGACTTGGAGGATAAGAAGGAGTGAGACATAATAGGTAGAACCCCATGTCATCACTGATGTTTAACGTTTTTTGGTCTACAAAACTAGTAATTCCAGAGGTGCAACGTAATACAAGGATAGAGGTAAAGGGTACAGCAAGTGCAAAAGCGCTAAGGCAGGACTGAGCTTGGAGTGGTGTCTCAGGTCAGAAAGGCCAGTGCAATGACAGGGTACTGAATGAGGGAGCACATAGGAAAAAATGAGGTTGGAGGGGAGGCCTGGTCAGGGAAGGAGTTGAGAGTTTATAATCAGTGGGAAAAATGACTTTAGAAGTTCAGGAAGTAAACTGAGTCATGTTTAGAATGTTAAAATGTTGAATGTTTCAGAATTTGAAATCGAAGACACAACACTATTTACATTAGCACCCCCAAATAAGAAATACTTTGGTATAAGTCTAATGAGACATGTACAAAATCTATATGAGGAAAACTACAAAATGCTTGTGCAAGAAATCAATGAAGCTCTAAATAAATGAGGAGATATTCCATGTTCATGGACAGCAAGTCTCAATATTGTTCAGATATCAGTTCTTTTCAATTTGATCTATAGATTCAATATAATCACAATCAAAATCCCACTGAGCTATTTTGTGGATATTGGGAAAGTGATTTTAAAGTTTATGTGGAGAGACAAAAGACCCAGAATAGCTAACACAATATTGAAGGAGAAAACAAAGTCTGAGGACTGACACTACCCAACTTCAGGACTTACTATAAAGCTACTGTGATTAAGATAGCATGGTATTAAAAAAAGAATAAACAAATAGATGAATGAAACAGAATAGATAGCCAAGATATAAGCCCACAGAAATAGAGTTCAACTAATCTTTGACAAAAGAGTAAAGGCAGTTCCGTAAAGAAAAGATAGTCTCCTCAACAAATGGTGCTAGAACAAATGGACACATACACACACACACACACACACACACACACACACAGAATGAATCTAGATACAGACCTTAAATCTTCACAAAAATAAACACAAAATGGATCCTAGCCCTAAATGTAAAACTATAAAAATTCTAGAAGATGATATAGGAAAAAATCTAGGTAACCTTGGATTTGGTGATGACTTTTTAAATACAACACCAAAAATATGATCCATGAAAGAAAAACATTAATAAGTTGAACGTCATTAAAATTAAAAATTTTTCTGCAAAAGACATTATTAAGAGAATGAAAATACAAGCCACAGACTGGGAGAAAATATTTGCAAAATGTATGTTTGACAAAGAACTGGTATCCAAAATACACAAAGAACACTTTAACAATAAGAAAACAAACAGTTCAATTAAAACTGGGCAAAGATCTGAACGGACACTTCACTGAAGGCATACAGATGGCAAATAAACATATGAAAAGATGCTCAAGGTAATATGTCATTAGGGATTTGCAAACTAGAATAACAATGAGATACCACTGCACACCTATTATGATGGCTAAAATCCAAAACACTGACAACAGGCCAAATGCTGATATGGATGAGGAGCAATAGGACACTCATTCATTGCTGAGTGTCCTATGAATGAGTGTCCCATTGTAGGATGCAAAATGGTACAGCCACCTTGGAAGGCATTTTGGCAGTTTCTTGCAAAGCTAAGAACATTCTTACCATATAATCCCGCAATCATCCTCTTAGGTATTTACCCAAATGTCAATGCAAAACCCTGCACATAAATGTTTATATTGCCTTTATTCATAAAATTGCCGAAACTTGGAAGCAACCAAGGTGTCCTTCAGTGGGCGAAGGATAAATAAATGGTGGTTCACCCAAACAATGGATTATTATTCAGGGATAAAAAGCTATCAAGTTATCAAGTCATGAAAAGACATGGAGGAACCTTAAACGTGTATTGCTAAGTGAAAGCAGTCAGTCTGAAAAGGCTAAACACTATATGATTACAAGTATATGACATTGTGGAAAAGGCAAACTATGGAGACAGTAAAAAGATCAGAGGTCGCCAGATTCCTGGGGAGGGATGAGGGATGGACAGGTGGAACACAGGGGATTTCAGGGATGATACTGTGATTGTGGATACATGTCATTACACATTTGTCAAAACCCATAGAATGTGCTGCACCCAAAGTGAACTCTGATGTAAACTATGGACTTCAGTTAATAATAATGTATCAATATTGGCTTATCAACTGTAACAAATGCCACACACAAATGCAAAATGTTAATAATAGAGTAAACTTGGGGGGCTGGGGAGGGGGGTATATGGGAACTCTGTACATTTTTGCAATTTTTCTGTAAATTAAAAATGCTTTTTTAAAACAGCATTTTTTTAAAAAAAAAGATGTAAAAGTACTTTTAAAGAGATTGCAGCCCACTCCCCTCTCCTTCAGGGCAGCGCCAGACAGCCCCAGCACCCACTGCCAGCAAACTCTCTCCTCTACCTGACAGAAGGCCTGGAGGGCGCACCTGGAGCGCAGAGCACCACTTAGGGTGGGGGTGGGGGTGGCTCAGGCTAACAGCACAAAACTGCTATTGGTAAAGGGAACTGGCTCTCACAAGACCAGCACGCAAACCATTATCTCGATCAATTATCTGCACCTCCCTTTTCTCGCCCCTCCCACCCCTCACCAGTGTCCCTGGGGTGGGGGCTGGATTATCCAAGTGCCCAGGGCCAGGGGCGTGCTAGATACTTCTCCTCCCTGCCCATGCGTTGGCTCCGAGCAGGATAGAGTGGGGAAGTCAGACCACTGACCCAGGGGCAGAGAGAGGGGAGCCCTAGAAACTGTGGGGCAGCACAGGAGGCCACGCTCCCATGGGGAGTTGGTGAGGACAAAGCCCACCCCACTGGCTGGGAGTGAAGCTTACATGAGGTGAAATTCATGGAAAACCCTCAGCCCACGACAGACACAGGAAGAGGTCAGGAAACACCCGCCATGACCCAGCCCCACGCCCTGTCCTGCTGGGGAACAGGGCTGAGGTGACAGAGGGCAGGCGCCAGATCTGCCTTGCTCTGTCCTGGCCCCAGCACCTGGTAGGATCTAGTCCTTCATTTCTTCCTTCAGCAGGTGGTTCCTGAGGGCCTGCCTCTCTGCCAGGCACTGGGGACACAGCCCCTGCCCCCCACCACACGCACACTCTAGCCCTCCCTGGCTCTACAATGCAGTGAGAGAGACAGGATCATCAAATAAACACAGTGAGACGGTAGGGAAAGTGCTAGTGAGTGACTGGGAGGCAGACCTGGGAGGAGGGGAGGGCGTGCCAGGCAGAGGGAACAGTAGGTGCAGAGGCCTAGAGGAGGAAAAGCAAGAAGGCTGGTGGGGCTGAGATGAAGTGTGGGGCAGAGCGGAGCTGTAGGGTGGGACAATCAGCTGGGGCCACAAAGGACACGACAAGAATTATGGATTTGATTCCAAGAAAGCCAGTGGAGAGAGGCTGGGGCACGGGAGTGACATATCTAACAGTTGGACCACCATCGCCTGACACCTGCTAGACAGGCAGGCTCTGGGTCCCATCCCAAACCTGCTGAATTCGAATCTGCGTTTTCACAAGGTCCCCAGGCTCATGCTGGAAGCACAGGACTAGTGTGTATTTCCCACATCTCTCTGGGTACTCTGTTGAGGACAGACACCCAAACAAGGATGGGAGCGGGGAGCCCATCCGCTGGCAGTGGCAGTGGGGACGGTGAGGTGTCAGTGGATCCTGCATCATCTGTCTGGAAGGCAGAATAAGCAGGGTTTGCCGATGGAGCAGGTACAGGTGGGAAAGGGGAGAGTCAAGAACGACTCCAGGGATTGGGGCATCATACTTAGGTGAATGGTGGTGGAGCCCTGGGGAGTGAGCCAGTAACGGGTAGTTGTGTCACAGGGGTGTCCCAACCCAGGGCTGCCCCAGCCGGTCTTCCAGCTGCTGCTGGTCATCAGACACAAGTTGTCTGTTATGACCCACAGGGATCCACCTCAGTGGGTGTGAGCCCTTCTCCCTTCCAAAGATCCTCTCTTTTCTTTGAGACAGAGTCTCGCTCTGTCACCCAGGCTAGAGTGCAGTGGCGTCATCATAGCTCACAGCAACCTCAAACTCCTGGGCTTAAGCGATCCTCCTGCCTCAGCCTCCTAAGTAGCTGAGACTACAGGCACACATCACACCCAGCTAATTCTTCTATTTTTTGTAGAGATGGGGTGTCACTCTTGCTCAGGCTGGTCTAGAACTCTTGAATGAAGCAATCCTCCTGCCTCAGCCTCCCAGATTGCTGGGAATACAGACATGAGGCACCACACGCAGCCTAAGGGCCTTTGATTCAAAGTACTCTTAATACCAAGGAGTCATATTTTGGGGTGAAATTTCCTGAGCTCCTTCACTGCCTTAGACAACTTGCCTAACCTTTCTGGGCATTAATTTCCCTTTCTGGATCAGCAAGAGGTGACCAGAGAGGGCCCAGCACAGGACCCATACTTTCTGTAAAGAGAAAGTGCTTTACAAAGGTAGTCTCCCCTGCCCAGTCTCCCTGAGGGCACAGGCCCCCAGCCCTGGCTCGGGACCCCTGCCCACACCACCTATTCTGATTGCAGACCACTTAGAGCAAATGACCCAAAACTCTGCAGCCTCCTCCTCGCCAGCACCACGGGCTTCCATCCTCCTCCCCGGCAGACACACCTGTCCTTCCTCAGAGCCCACCTCCCCTAGGAGCCAGTGCCCCCAGCTTGGCCAGCCAGGCAGGCTGTCTGCCTTGACTCTCTCCACATCTGCAGGCCAACTAGACACTCCAGTCGGAGCTGCTCAGGTTAACCTGGAAGACAGAGATGGACAACCTCTACCCCAACTGAGCCCAAGGGAGGCTGGACAGTCCAGATGGGGACGCCAGGTCCTCAGGACGCAGAACTGAGGCCCTGGACCAGTGGGTGAGCGCCTCAGGAAGTGACTCGGAGGTCCCCCAGACCTCGATGAGCCTGAGCCCAGAGCCACCCAACCCCACCAGGCCTGTCTCAAAGCCCGGGAGCTGGAGCCAAGCACACCAGACCACCCTAGAGAACCAAGGCCTCGGGAGGGCAGGGACCTGTGACGTACAGCTCCCAAGGTCAGGCTTGGCTGCTCTGGGACAGCGAAGCGTGCAGAGAGAGACAGAGAGACTGACCGAGAGACCACAAAGTAGGGGAAGGGAGAAAAAGACAGAGACAGAGTCAGAGACTGGGGAGTAAGGGACAGCTTGGTGGCTGTAGAATTTCTGCCCTGGCAAGGCTTAGGGGCAGCAGTCTGGCAGGATGGGGACCCGGGATTTCTCAAAGTTAGCACAGCAAGTGCCTAAGTCTGTGAGGCGGGATGTTTAGGCAGCACCATGGGGAAGGCGGTGGCCCCCAGGTGAGCCACTCCTGCCCCCTCAACTTTGTCTGAGCTGTGTGTTTGGGCCAGGGGGAGGGAGGGTCTCAGGGACAGACAGGACAGCGCCAAAGCTCTGAAAAATTCTGTTCCCACCAAGCCCGTTACAAAGCATCAAGAGATATGTGACTTCCGGCTCATTGGCTCGCTAGGAGATTTATTTCTTCATAAATAGATTTCTGGCCAGTTTCTTTAAGCCCTGAAGCCTCCCTCACTCCCTGCAGGGTAATAAAGGGAGGGTCCAGAGTTTGGGGCTGCACTTAGTTGCTTTGTGCCCCTCCCTGCACCTCGGTTTCCTCAGGCCCGAGAAGAGCCCCCCACCCCGAACCCCCTCCAGAATCCTCATGAGAGTCAAACAAAGCGAACGTGCATGAAGTGTATCTTCTGCCGCTAAGCTATGCGCAAACCTCAGGGACCATCACCGTCATCACCGCCGCCTCCTCTCCCGGCCCAAGGAGGCCCATTCCGGGCGAGGCCGGATTGGACTGACTTGGAACACCCTTGCAAATGCACTCGCCGCCTGGCAGCACACTCACGCACTCGGCTGGGAGATGAGTGACCGTAAATCCTTTCCGCAGGCGGCCTGACTCTCTGCACTGACACACAAACGGTGCCACACACTCCCACCTGTAATCACGTCCTGAGAAGACAACGGGGGGGGGGGGGGGGAACAGTCTGTTAGACCCCAAGCAGGGAGGGGACAGACTCTCTGACTTCTCCCAGGCACGCAGGCCAAATCCCCCAGGGAAGCTGGTGTTGGGAGACATTTCCCAGCTCGCCCCAGCCCTCCCCCTCTGCCTCCAGCCTTCTCCAGGCCTGTGTTCCGCAGCCATTTCTTGTCACTGCTGAACAATAGGCCTTGCTAGCAGCTGGCAGCTCAGGCTGCCCTGCCCGGGAGGGGAGGGAGGAAGGAGGGGAGGATGCCTGGTGGCTGTGGGGCTGGGGCCACCAGCCTGCTGCGGAGGTGTTCCCAGCTCCAGGGACAATGCCAGCGTGTGTGCCTCCCCAGTCGTGCACATGGCCACACCATCCCAGAAGCCTCGAAGGCTGGCATCCTTAGAGTAGTGGCTCTCTTCCCACCGAGAGCTTTTGTAAAAATCCTCAAGGCCTGGACTGCGTGCCCAGAGATGTGGGAGGGGTCCTCCGTGATCCCAATGTGCTGCCAGGAAAGCCCCAGCTTGGAGCGTGGCAGGCATGTGTATTATCCTGTATCCTTCTTTTGCTACCAACGCCCAGAGAGGGGAAGTGACTGGCCCAAGGTCATACAGAGCCATGACAAGAGAACCTACGGGCATTCAGCCCTGTAGAGCTAGCCTACCTCTTGGCTCACTGCTGACTCCACCAGGATGTCTTCTTGCTCCTGTCCTCAGGGCAATGCCCTACGAAGAGAGGTGAAGTCACTTACGCAAGCTCAGCCAAGGCATAGAGGTAAAGCTCAGATTAGAACATGGTCTCCTGACTCCCCCGCCTTGCTCAGCTTCCAGGCTGAAGGCAAGGAGTGTGCTAAAGGTGGAACAGGAGTCGGAGGGACCCAGGCCGCAATCCCAGCTCTGCCACTTATCAACTGTGTGGCCTTGAGAACGTTGCTTAATTTCTCTGAGCTTGGACTCCCACCTCTGTAAAGTGGGGGTGGCAAAAAAAAAAAAAAAAGAGAGAGAGAGAGAAGAGTTCTTGAGATCACGCACACCAGTACGTGGCTGTGTCTGGCACATGTGAGTGCTCAGTAAGCGGTAACCCTGGGCACTGTTAGTCCTGATTTAGTTAAAGATTCCTTTCCAAGAGGAACAAAGGACATTAAAAGCAAAGATGGAAGAGGCAAAAGGGAATCTGGGACCCTGGATTGGCATGTAAGCATGGAGCGCAGTGTTCTCCGTAAATAAATAGCTGACCATCAGGACATGCATGGTATTAGGAGGTCATGGTTGCCTCCCCACAAACATGCTTTCAGCATTAAGATACTCTCGTTTTGCCTTAAGGCTTAGCCTAAAGCACCACACTGCGAGTGGAGACCTGGAGTTTAGCCTTGCCCACTGGAGATTTCTGCTCTCCTGTGACTTTCCTGAGTGCTCGGGCCCCTCTGGCCCTCATGCCCTCAGGACTCTCCCGGCTCCTGTACTGCAGTCGTCTTTCCAGGGGAGTATGTCCGCAGACGATGGGAGCCCTGGGCCTGTCCCGTCTATGGTGCGACACTGTCCTAAGTATTGTGAGGGCTGCAGAGATCAGGATTTGGCAAACTGTTTCTGTACAGGGCCAAAGATCAAGTATTTTAGCCCTTGAGGACCACATAGTCTTTGCCACAGTAGCATGACAGCAGCCATAGGCGACACACAGATACATGAGCACAGCCGGGTCCCATAAATACTTTACTTACAAAAACAGGCAGTGGGCAGGATTTGGCCTGTGGGTCACAGTTTGCCGACCTCTGGCAAAGATAACACAGATTGCTGCTCTTAAGGATAGCAACGGCCACGAAGGAAACACGGTGCACGACTAACCTGAAGACTCGGCAGCACTTGCTAAGTGCGTTTGCTGAGGCACAGAGCCCTGCAGGAGCCCAGGAGAAGAGGTTGGTTTTGACCGGGGTGGGGGGCAGGGATGCAGAGAAGGCTTCATTGACAGGCATCTGAGCTTGGCCTTGAAACGATGGTAGAATTTCTACATGCAGAAGGCGCAAGGCACACTCAAGAACACGCAGAGTAAGGGTGCTGGTGCGTGCAGGGAATGGGGCACATCCAGGGTGGTGAGGACAGAGTGAACCTGGGACCCAGGCGAGGGAGAGGTGGAGTGCTGCGCTTCTCTCATTCTGTACGGAAGGGTTAACTACAGGATTTTTTTCTTCTTCTTTTAATTTGACAAACATCTACAAGTGCCTACTATGTGCCAGGCACAGTTCTAGGCATAAGGATAGACCTAACATTTATAACTTGCATTTTTAGAGCGCTTTAGGAGCAATGATTGTATCTCATTCTCAGAAATAGAGATTCAATGATTTGCCAAAGTTCTATCATTAATTAACAGGAGATGCTCATGATTTGCGATACGAACCACTCTACTGAGCACCAAGCCTTCATCTCTAGTTGCCTGAGTATCTCCACTGGGCTGTCTGGGAAGCGCTCCGTTTCAGTTTGCCAGGGCTGCTGTAACCAAGTTCCCCAAACTGGGTGGCCTGGACATTTATTTTTCTAGAGGCTAGAAGTCCCAGACTGAGGTGTTGGCGGGGTTGGTTCCTTTGAGGGCTATAAGAAGAATCGGTTTCATGCCTCTCCCCTTGCTTCCAGCCGTTTGCCAGCAGTCTTTGGGGTTCCTTGGTTTGCAGATCACCCCAGTCTCTGCCTTTGATTTCACATGGCATTCTCCCTGTGTCAAAATTTTTTCATAAGGTCTTTCGTCATATTGAATTAGGGCTCATTTTAACTTAATAACCTCATTTTACTTGATTTTCTCTGTAAAGATCCTATTTCCAAATTAAGGTCACATTCTGCAGTACCGGAACCTTTTTTCGGGGCCACAATAAGACCCCTAACACCTCCCCAACGCTGGCCCCCGCATCCCACTGCTGATTCAATGGAATCCTCATTTCACAGGTCTCTGACATCCAGCCCCTCCCTCACCAGCTGGGCAGGCAAGGCTGGATCCGATGACCCCCTCAAAGACAGTCCAGCAGCCGAGGGGGCTGCATAGGATCTCCCCATCAGCCCATGGAAGACGGCTAGGGGAGCTCCAGATCGCACAGTGAGGGGGCACTTCCAGAGGATGTGTGACAATCACAGGAACCACTGGCATTTTAGCACGTCAACTCTAGAGTCAGGGACATCGGAGACAATTGTGGCAGAAAGACTAGTTAGGAAGCAGGTACAACAGCTGGTGGCAGGAGGGAGGGCCTGAGTTGGGGAAGGTGTGGTGAGGATGGAGAGGAGGTGGCAGAGGGAACAAAGTAGCCGGGGCTGGAGCCCAGACCGTGCGTGTGGGCAGCTGAGCCGAATGTGGGAGAAGACCGCTGAGGCTCACGAGCCTGCAGCCCAGCCTCCATGGGAAACCAGACGGTGTGAGACACGCTATGTGTCAGATGGCAAATCTTGGCAGATAGGAGCATCAGGAGCTCAGGAGAGAGGCAGGGTCCGGAAATATGTTTTGAGAATCCCAAGGGGTTAGATCGCCTTGGCGGAGCAAGCCCTAGAATGAGTGCAGGCTTGCTGAAGAGCTGGTCACAGGCCAAACGCTGGAAAAAACAATGTTTTAGAGAGAGCTGGGGCACAGATGTGAGAAAAAGGAGGTCAAGAAGGGTCCAAGAGGTATGGGGAGAACCAGGAGAGAAAGACGGTTCATGTGAGCCAGAAGGTTCAAGTCCCACAGCACTGACTCCAGCAGAGGCCCCTGTTGCTGCTGCAGCACTGCTGCTTAACACAAGCAAACTGCTGTGCTGTGCTCCGGTCAAAAGAAAACTGCCAGGATGCCTCTCTCATCTTTTAACTGTTTATTGTATAATATAAAACTACAAAAGTAAGACTGCTCATTTCCATGTACATTTAATCTGTCCAATTGTTTCGATTACAGCCCAAACCTACATGTGAATACAGCCATCTGGGTTCCGATGTAACATCTGTAATATTGCATAGAAAAGGCACAGCTCTCAGGTCTGTGGGGGAAAGGTTATACCTCCTTTTTGACAAAAAGCCCTCCTCAAAAACCATGCACCAAACACGGCACTATGTACACCTTTTTCAAAATCGCAGTCATTCGCACATAGGGCCTGCACTTCTCTTCCAAACTTGTTATCCCCAAAAGAAGTCCAACATTTTTATTGGCTTTGTCTGCAATAGCATTTGATCCTGGCTAATTTTAAAGAACCATTCAGACTCATTCTTAGAAACGCTGAAAACAATTGTACATAAGCAGGACGCACACAACTCTATGCCTCCAGGTGCGGGGCAGTTACAGGAAGGTAATCCATTTACAGCCAGAACAGGTTAAGTATGCTCTTTTCAGTATTTTCAGAAATGTATAAAGGTCCAATTTGTAACAGCAAGGTTTTCAAATTAAGACAATTCACATAGAGTGGAATAACAACGCTGCACAAAGTAGAGTCTCTCTCTTTTTTTTAACATCTGTCATTTAAGAAGGCTGCCCTGCGGTATTCATAATTCATTGTTTACCGCATAGGTGGTTAATACATCTAAGCTTTAAAAACGATCCGTAAGTTGATACTTTGGCTCTTTGGAGCTTATTTAGTTAATAAATTTTCCTTGATTGACCTCGGGGCATTTGGGGCACTCCAAGGGGCTATGGCGACAAAAAGCTCAATTGATAAAGACACTCGAGAGGTGCAGAGGAGGCTCAGGCCATTTCTCACCCTTTGGTATGAACGAGGGTGCCTGTGTGGTTGCCCCTTCTGTCATCCAGAGAAAGTGCTGCTAAAAAAACTTTTAAAAATATCAACCCTTTGATGCTTGATTTTCTCAAAAATTTGGAGGTATTAAAACATTCCTCATCCATACCTTTTGCATATTTCA
This sequence comes from Propithecus coquereli, assembly GCF_000956105.1. Classification (NCBI taxonomy): domain Eukaryota; kingdom Metazoa; phylum Chordata; class Mammalia; order Primates; family Indriidae; genus Propithecus; species Propithecus coquereli. The sequence continues at coordinate 6,551,859 of NW_012138080.1, forward strand.
AATAGACCCATATTAGAGAATAGAGTAAAAATGAATGTGGACTGTGCATACGATGAGAAGACCCAGGGGTCCTGGCACAGACCCCCTTTTAATACAGATTTACATTCCTACAAGAGAATACATTCCTACCATACATTCTGCACGTTACGATCCAGATGTTGTTAGAGCTCCACAGTAAAATAAATATATTTACACAGAAAAAGGAATAAATAACTTATGGGAAAAAAAATCACTTCAAATTCAAAGCTCTTATGATTCTGCTCTCATCTTGTCACTTCATTGCACATCGCTGTCAATAACTGTCCTCTCCCAGCCCCAGCCCCCAGCACGGCTTTCTCACGAAGGCACCTCAAGCTGCCTGCCTGGCTCTGGATGCCACGCAACATCTTTTACAGAGCGGAAGGCACTGCTGCCAGGTGGCATCTGGAAGCACATCCCGTACTCAAACTGGGACTCGGAGATCCCACCTCTGGCGCCTACCCTTCCTTGCTGGGAGGTCACTTTGTAAGAATAGGACACAAAGACAATGTGAACCCTTGACGGTTTTGCTCTTTCTGAAAATGGGCCACTAATTTTCCGTGTCTTTCTAGTTAGACTTTGAATCAAGAATTTACAGCAAGGGTGTCAGAGTTAAAAAGCATTTGTCTGCTGTTGTTGGGGGTTTTTGTTTTGATTTTGAAGACCAGCCTTACAAATACATGAGAGTCAGAGAACCAAGTTTGGGCAACACTTCTCTGTGCTTATTTGAACTGTTGCCCAACATATGGGATTTGTTTAAACACAGGATTTGCTAATCCAACGAAAGTACAGTTGTTCTAAGTTACTGTAAATCAGTTTGAACAATGGCAAATCAACTGCTTTACCCGGTTATTGTTCGGAATAATCAACACCATTGTGTATGTGTACGTATGTGGACGTGTGCAGCATGTGGCAACTCGCCGGGTCCTCCAGTTATAAAAAGCATGGAGTCTGGGCAGACTTGTTCTCCACAAGAAAGGGAAGCTCTTAAAATGGACAGGCACAGTGACACTGGAAGCATCTACAACAACCCTCACCTTAATTATATGGTCCCTGGTCCTATCAAAGGAAACGACACCTCTGTAGCAGTCAGAGGTGTCCGTGTGGAGGTTGCTTGTAGGAGAACAAGTGCAATTTGATCAGTTTCTCACTGCTCTACTGAGTTGATAATTAGCCATTAAAACACATTCAAGTGGGGTAAAAAAGTACATTAGAATGTAGAAAGATTTTATCATATCATATATGAATCTTTTGCTTCAATGAGCAGTTCCTTCATCACAAACGTATTTGCTTTGCCATGTGCATTATAAAAATAAAACTATCTATGGCTTGTTTAAAGTGCCATTTTATAAAGGTGTCTTTTTTAATTAGCCAGAAAGACCCAATTTTATCCATGGCAAGAAGTGAGCAGAATTGGTGACTGAATATTGACAAATGACCAACAACAAAGACAACAACAACAACAAAAAACAAAATCCCATAATTTAAAATTTTTAAATAAATATAAAAGTTATTCCTAAAGAAGCCATCTGCATAACAATATAGGTTGTAACCTGCACTCAACAGCTAAAGTACCATTGGAAGAAAGAAAAAACTGAAACGAAAAGGCCATAAACGATTTCGGCAACAAGCATGATACATTGCAAACATTTTAAAATTAAATGTACACCACTAGGAATAAAAAGCTACTTCTCAAGTGTGTCCTGGGGTGGGGGACAGGGGGAGGAGGGGGAAACATGCATAGAAAATCCTGTCTGTGTTTTTGGGTAAAACAGCCTTGTAAAGTGTAGTTAAAGCAGTTGATTTAAGAAAGCAACCAGATGGGAAGCCGTCACGTAAGGTGAGGAACTCCAGGTTCAAGAGTCATGGATGTTTAAGAGTGCATCCCGGGCCAGCCGAGGTGAGCAGAGCTCACTGTGGTGATCACAAAGATGCCATTTTTAGCTCTTAGCAACAGAGAGAACAAAAGCTCTAGGGAAGGGAAGCTGCAAAAGACAATTTAGCAACATGATGGATGCCTTCTGGGGAGATTTTCTTCTTTAAGAGCCCTAAGCATTGCAATAGGGCTTAGTTCCACGAAGAGGTTGGTTGCTTATCACAAAATTGTATTCAGATGTAAAATATCAGGTCATCATAAAAATTATGTCAAAAAGGAAAGACCTGGGTTTTCACTTAAAAAAATAAAAACAATTAAAAGAGCAAACTTGGCATAAATACACTCTAAAGTAAGACTGGTAGCCTTCCCTTCAAAAAAGGGAGCTAAAGAGAACCATCACTTAAACCCCAAGCTCTGTGGCCATCTCCACCAATTGCTTAATGCAAGTTTGATGAGCTCTGGCTTTGGAAGTCACAGTACTGGCGGGTGTTTGTGCCAGGGGGTCAGGGCTTGTGAAATTTGGGTGTGATATCACCTGGCCCTTTCTTAAAGGGCTGTGTGTGTTACACGTGTGCATGTATGTGCCCGTGTGTGGTTTGCATTTGGGGACATCAACTGCAGATTGATTTGATCCAATTTTCTCTTGCACCATACACATATAAAACATTACAATTCTATAAAAGTACAAGTGCAACTTGTACATCTGAAGTTTGCAGGAACTATGTGAGCAAATCCTATCAAAATAGCTATCTCATATGTATAAACAGCATTTGTTTTTAGAAAAACAATATCATAAACTGCAGAATCTGTACAAAAATATAAAATAAATTTGGGCAGCAGTTTTCTAAACAGCCATGTAAATGCAACACTTACGAGGAGTAGTTAATGCCTCTAAAAAGGCTGAATTGCCAAGTCAACCTATACAGGGCGAAAATGCCAGAAAGGTACTGAGATTATCTAAATTATATATATATTTTCTTCTTTACCTCTTGCAATAAAACTTATAGAAAAAATAGACAAATATGCACATGCAATTTACAGCTTTTCCAACTTAATCCTTGTGCTTCACTTGAACTGTTTATTTTTGTCATTCAACATAGCAACATTGTCTTCAAATGTATTCTTTCCTATACCAGGGTAGTAGGTCTCTGAAGAACCACTCAAAAAAGCATATTAAAAGTGGTCATACTTGTATGAAGGCACTCCAACTCTGCTCAAAGCAAAAACTAGTGTGATCCTTTTGTAAAATTTTCTTTTTTCTCTGAAAAAGGCAAGCAAGGGTGCATGCACAGTGCGGAGAACTGTCAGGGTGTGGGAACGCCCCAGGGTCTGGGCGGGCAGTCGCCCTGGGTCTTAGGACCCAACGAGCACCTCCATGATGTGGTCCAGCTCTGTGAGGTCCATTTTGAAAGGCTGACTCGGGGTGACGGGCTGGCTGCTGTAAGGAGCCAGAGTTTTGAGGAGGTCGTCGGCTGACACAGGGGCCATCTTTGAGGCTGTCCCTGACGAGGATGTGCAGGGGTCAAAATCATACATGGACGTGTCAATGTCGGCAAACAGGATGTCGTCCAGGGTCAAGTCTGTCAGGAAACCCGTGGACGTTGTTATTTCGAAATTCCCAGGCAGAGAGTCTATCAGTTTCGAGTCGTCCGTGCGGCTCTCTTGGGGCCCCTCGGGTTTCTGGATGCTGGACTCGATAGAGGTCCCTTTGGAGCTGTCAGTCGCTGCTGCTGTGGCCTCTGTGGAGGTAGATGTGGGACAGAGCTCCTCGATCTCGTCCAAGGCAGAGGAGAAACTGTCCTTTTCTGGCGGGAGGGCTGGAGGCGAGAGTTTGGTGGGAGCCGTGGGCTGCACGGCCTGGGAAGTGCAAAAAGTGTCATCGTCATCCTCGAGGAGGGAGGCCGGGGTGAGGCAGGCCTCCAGGGGTGTAGTGCTTCCGAGGTCGCAGGGGTGGGCGGGAGGAGACCCGAGGTGGCTGAAGGCAGGTGGGGCCTCTTGGTAGCTGTCACTCAGCTCCTCAGTGGGCTGGGAGGAGGGGGTGAACGCAGGCCTCAGGCTGCCTTCCTGTTTGAGTTCCTCCTGGATCCGCCTCAACATGTTGTTAATTAAAACGGTCTTTTGCAAGCTGGGCTCTGTCAGGGGCCTGTGGTTATAGAGTTTCATAAGGGAAATGTTGAAGATAGTCTGGCGCTGTAAGGTGTAAGACACCTTGGATGGACCGTCAGAGGCAGACACGATTTTGCCTTCCAGCCCATCTTCATGCTCATCAAACTTCCGTTTTCCTCCTTTACCCAACATATATCTGCAAAGGAGAGAGGGAGGAAATAGCATTAATCACATGGAAGCTGATTTCTACCAAAAAAAAAAAAAAAAAAAGAGTTCAGGACTTGGACTTCAGTTTCTTGCCCAGGGTTGTAGAGAAGAGCAGACAGATTAATTGGCGGGTGGGGGCCACCTTTTAGAAGAAGACAGAGTTAGCAAATCTACCTTTGTATGCCTGTGGAGCAATTTTTATCACTAGGTAGTCTGGTGAATGTATTTCTTGAGAAATGTGTACGACACAGACAAGTTAAGAGTTGCCATGGAAACCGTGATTTTGACTTTCTCAGCTCATGTGCTTGCATTCACATGCAGGTTCAATTTCCCTCCCCCAAATGGATTTATTTTTAAAACCCAAGAAAACACTTACAATGCTATGACCTAAACAGATACAGGTGTCATGAATTATAGCTCGAACACATCTTGAAGGATTAAAAGAACCGAGTTAAAGAAGGGGGAACACGTATAATTTTGGTAGAACTGTGGGTGCTTTCAAAACGCGTTTTCCTTCCTCGTTACGCATGGAGTCTTTCTGCCTGTTTGGTGACATGTGGCGAAGCACTTGGCCTGTGTTAAATGACCACGGTGACTGAGCCGCCACTGCTTTTCATTCTGGAATCAAGTGGAGGAATGTGTATTTCCCAGCCTAAGTTTTTCCTTGGCTCAATTCATCACACAGTTATGTCTGAATGCAACTGGATTAGTTTTAAAGTAATTTGCTCTGAATATAAGCATTGCTGTTTGGATACTTGAGACACTTCATAACAAAATATCTACTGCGATTCCAGAGATACATCTGTATTCTAAAGAAACAATGACCTCAGGTCTCAGACATTGGGAATTTGGTAATAGGTCGAATTTTAAAATTGCAGTGAAGAACTGCCCCATCTCGCCTGCTGTTCACAGCCCTCTTGCTCTGGCCTTAGTGAATACTGATCTTCAGCTGGTTGTCACCTTCTGGAGCGTGGTCCTTCCAAATCTCCAAGGTCATGTTACATTGTCATCACTTACTTTCAGAACTTCTACCGTCCAAACAGAACAATCTCAAGTCCATTAGCCTTTGCCTCACAGACCTCACTTTCTAACCATTTAATCAAGAAATTGTCCTTTGTTGTTCAGACCAGGATACATGGTTCTAATCAAGCCAGGCCCATGCTTGCTCCCTCGCTCCCTCTAGGACACTCGCACGTTAATCCTGTTCTCAAAGTGGCTTACTCTTTCTGATACCTTCATATACGAGCAATTGCTATGTAGTTATCCAATTTTTCTTCTAAACGCTGCTTACCTTTTACTGAATTGCTTCAGCTGACTGATCACGTCTCATGCAATCCTTTATTAACGTACTCCACATCTACGCTGCCTCAGGCACGCTTCCATGCCTAGTGGGGAGTCACGCGTGAATACAGTCTGGTCTTCAGGAGGCTAAATATCTCCTCCTACACCTTGTCATCACTTCGAATTTCAAGTCTCGTCAAAGGAACAAGGCTAAACAATATAAACTTCACACAACTTTCTTACAATACTTTGTTAGAAAGAAGGTCATGCTGCCCCTCAAGACAGATGTACAGGTGGCCACAGAGCCTGGGACACAAGTCCTACTTAGGGTGACTGACTTCACTGCCTCAGTCTCCAGAAGAGATGGATGAAGAAGGCTGCAACCTATCAACATCAGAATCAGCTTAAGATTTGTTAATACTCACAAAGAATGTGGAGTGACTTGTATGAAACATTTCCTCTCATTTTGTAAACATTAAGAGAATGGCTGTCAATCACTAGGACCAAAGACCATGTCTGTAATTAACTGTTCTTCCAGGCAAGGAAAGTATGATAGTAACAAGTGACTTATCTGATATTTCATGTGACAAGCATATTTCCTACTGTTTAGTGCTAAAAGTCTCATTTATATATCTACTTTGCACAGAACATTTCCTATTTAAAGTACTGGTGCCCATTTAAACTTCAGAGTGAATCAGAGGGGGGAGGTGGTTTCATTTCACATTGTAAAACACTTACTACTTCATGGATCAGAAGGGTTACCGGACAACTGGATTTTGAAACACATAATTTTATTCACAATTATACTACTTGTATTTGCTCACAATTTGAGCCTTTAGATACCTTACACAAAAATTTCACTTTTGCTAAAGAGCTTATTAAGTGCATTTAATTCTAAGTGCATTTAATTTTCATATAAACTTACATGATCTATATTATGTGATCATGGCACGTTTACACATGCGTGTGAGTACACAAATACATATAGGCACACTCTAAAACAGTGTTTCTAAAAGTGTGGCCCACAGATGGTGCCAGTCTGTGAACTGTTAACTGGTCCATGATGAGCTAGGTAGAGATACTGTATTATTTAGAAACTTTTGCAAATTTACAGGGTAACTGTTTGTTTGTAAATCTAATTTTTAAAATGAACCTTCTATTTTCTATACCTTTGTATTTTAATTTTATTTTTCTAGTAATTATTTTTATCGTGTTTTTCTAAAGGCCAGGAAGGACTGGGGGAGGGAGCAAAACCAAGATGGCCCCTCATCACAGAAAGCTTAAGAAGCTCTGTCCCAAATGTCAACCAAAATCCAACTAAAAATAAATCAGTAAGCTCACTGCCACTTTGAATTTTTATTGGTTTTCTGGAAGAGAGATAACATTCAGGCAAGACAGTGTAGACTTTTCTTTTAGTTATCAATGTAGAGCTGTCTTTTTAAGACTTGTTACCAGAATAAAACAACACTTTTTCAATAACACATTTTTCTAGAAATAATCACTGAATCTACAGAACTCACACATTTAAAAAGCACACAGGCCGTGCAATACTATAGGCATTTAGCAGAATTCCCATGGCTGAAAGAGATCGGTGGAGATACTTTGAGAGAGGTATCAATGTGAGAAGCACCTAATTTCCAATTAGAAAGATCCAGCTGGTGGTAGCCATGTGCTAATCCTAATGATTTGGGGAAAGCCTGATAAGACAATTGTAATGCTGCCTGGAAGGGGAGGCTGGAGGGCTGGTGTAAGCAAAATCTGTGAGCAGGAACAGATACACAAATCAAATCTTGGATGTACTTCAAATGTGTGAATAAGGACCCCGATGGAGTATGGCTCAAAGCAGGTTTGCCTTCCTTTCTCTATTTCATATTGTGAGGCAAAACCGAATCCACACACCCAGTAAGATTGAAAAATGCACACAGTCCTGATTTTTAACCCTCATTCTATCTAAATTGTTATAGAAAGGAATAAAATGAAACATAATAAAATTGACTTCACATTTTTACTTAAAACTTTTCCCAGTTTGCTTAACACACCGCAGTAACAATACGATTAGCGTGATGAGAAGAGGCCTCCAGCTCCTGGAAGGGGGGAGTGTGGTGAGAACTCTCACTCTCAGGGCTTTGTGTAACAACCACCTCCTTAAGCAGGGCAGGATTTGAAGAAGAAAAGAGGAGACATGCCCTCAAGAACATGCCCTCAAGATCCTGAGGGCAAGAAGCCAGATGCCTCGGCCCCTCCCTGCCTCTCAGGGCCTGGCGCAGGCTGCCCACGGCCAGGGTCAGCCCAGCTCCTCAGAAGCCTCTCTTTGCTCAGGCACTCTAAGAGAGGAACAATAGCTCTTTAAGCAGCCACAGGAGAGGCACGTGACCTTTCAAAAGGCCTCACCAGGCCCCAACTAGATGAAGCAGTTTCAGGAGCTCATTAAGGGCTTCTAGGTAACTCCAGGAAAGGGGGGTTCCATGGTCCCTAACCAGGGGTGGCCTGGAGCTCACCGAAAGGAAACGCTTGTGACTCCCTTGCTTCCAAGGCCACCCCTAGGGACACCCCACTGTATCGCCTTCCTAGGCTTGTGAAGACCCAGGCCCAAAGCCCGTGCCTCTCTCAATTTTTCAAAGACCCAAAGGGACCCTGAGCTTCAGGGGTGGGTTAGAGACCCCCACATGAGGAATGGGGGGGATGCTCCCTCCCTCTTCTGCCCAGCCTAAGGGGCCTCAAACTAATCATGGCCACTTTTCTATTCAGATTCATTGGCTCCTAATAGAAAGTTTGAAATAAAACACCCTGCCTCCCTAATAAACTTCTTAGAAACAAATTCCTAGCATTCTGGTTTTCTTAAAATAAATTTCAGCAACTATTAACTGCAGCAAACTAAGTTTCAAAAATAAAGAACGAAACTCATTGGTAGCTATATAAATAAAAACTCTTCTGGAGTTTTGCAGGAAGTTTAATCCTGAATAAAACTCTATATGCCAAACCTGGCTTTCAATTGTGCAGCTTTTCAATAGTAAGAACTCTAACCTCAAAAGCTATTTAATATAATCTGTTAGGGCAAATACTCAAAAGTAACAAATGCTGGCTGGGTGCGCGGTGTGTGCCTGCAATCCCAGCTACTTGGGAGGCATGATCACTTGAGGCCCAGAGTTGGAGACTCTGTCTCATTTAAAAAATATAAATTTTAATTAAAAAAAAAAAAAGTAACAAATGTCACTAGGAGTTTCCTCAGAAGACAAACACCTCAAGGCCCGTTTTCAAGAGTCTGATCCAACTTCCTTTTGAACTAGTAAATAACAACTAGAAATTCTGTGATTTCCCTTTTCAGGAGTGTAGCAGGCTTCACAATTAAGTGACGTGTTGTTTTTAAACTCAGTTAACCAGGCAAAGCTAAACTATGGTGTCGCAGTTGGGTTAGGGTAGCTGCTAGTGGAGCAAGAGGCTTTCGGAGAGCTGGTCGTGTTCTACTAATATTTCCTCACCTGGGTGGACAACACACGCAGGGATTTGCTTTGCGATAAGTCACTGGCCTGTGCACTTAGGATCTTGCACATCTCCATGTGTGTGCTATACTTCAACAAAAATGTTTTTAAAACATTAGTTAAAAGCTCCCAAGAAAAAGGATCCTAATTCAAAAGGGAGCTTTAAGGAGCTGTATCCCTGGCGGGGGGGGGGGGGAACCTATAGCCTTGGGGCCTTCTGGGTCCTTGAGTGCCGCCTTCTGACTGAATCCAAATTTCACAGAATGAATCCTTTTAATAAAGGGATTTGTTCTGTGAAGTTTGGATTTGGTCGAGGGGCCACACTTGGGGATCTGGAGGGCCACATGTGGCCTTGAGGCTGCAGATTCCCCACCCCTGCATGACTACTGGTGTGACTGCTGGTTGCTGAAGAGTCCAGTGCTGACTCTAAAACCCATACAAAAACAAGGCCTTTACATTAACGCCAACAATTCAGAGCAGTGATGTGTCCACTTTAGCAGGAAAAAAACGCAAGGAGAAGATGTGTGGCGAGCGTCTCACGAGAAGGCTACCAGAGGCTACTCCCTCCCTTTGACATCTTGTGCCACTAAAACCCACAGCCTTTAAGTGGAGACATGCCCTCTTTTCAGTTTCTTTCGTGGGTAGTGAAGAAGAAAGGAGCGCCCCTGGCAAAATTAATTGTGTGTGTGGCAGACTTCTGAGGTGAAGAGTCTGGATCAAAGTTGGGCCAGAAATTGTTCTGAGACAACTTCTGAAACATAGAATATTCTCCTTTCTCCTCGCTTCACTCCATACACTTGCCTTAAGATGCGTTTTGGATCCTGCTTTTGAGGTGGTCCAAATGGACAGCCTCTGTTCGAGACAAAAGGACACCTCCCACCGGCTGGGGGCCCAGCAGCAGAGACCTTCCGGAGCCGTCCCTCCAGGCTGCTGCCGCGTAGGCAGGAAGGGGAAGCCCCATCCTGCTGCCACGAAGGGGCCACCTCTGCTTAGACAACTTTCTACACTTAAAATATTACACCTTAAAAACACACTGGACTAAGGAAATCTGACAACGCCTCAGCTTTTAACACCCTTCTCTCCCAAGTAACAACAACGGCGAAAACAAAAAGGCTGCCCGGAGAAGGACGGGTAGTTGGTGATGCCGGCAGGGTCAGAAAGGGAAGCTCAAAGAAACAGGCGAGCCCTCAGCCGGCCGAGTGTCCCGGCCTGCAGCTGGCACAGGAGGAGTGGCCAGCCCCCTCCAGCAGGGTGCGGGCAGGGCGGTGCCGGGGGAGGGAGGTGCTGGGGTATCCCCAAGCCAAAGGCAGACCTCAGACCCCAAAGCAACTGCCTCTGGCCCAGGGGAGTAGCAGGAATAGGGGCAAAATTCCAACGGGAAAGAGCTTCGCCATGGTTTATTTACAGACAGGGTAAGGACTCCCAGAAGACAAGGAAGAGTTTTCCTAACAGAACCCCTAAAGCTGCTTGGATTGGGAAGCTTTTTTTTTTTTTTAACCAAAGCTCATCCAGGATTTCTGAGGTCCCTGCAGTAACATCCATGCTAATTGGTAAGTAAGACAAAGCCTCCCCTAACAAATCAGCAATGTAATTATAAAGCCAGTCACTAGATCAAGCCAGTTACCAGCGCCCCTGCGATATTCTGAACCTGTAACCTGATACCACTGTTCTCGGTGCCTCCTCCGGGCTCTCCCCTGCTGTGCACTGGGCTGATGGTGCTGCTGTTTGTTCCAGATCTGACCCTGCATCGCAAGAAGACCCACAGGAACAATCCCCCTGGCTTTCCTGACGGCCTCTTGAAGGCTGGAGATAAACCGAAATTCTGCCAGGAAGTCAACCTCTAGCAACAACTTTTAAGGTTTAGGGTTGTTTTCTAAAGTCCACATTTTAAAAAATTCTAGCTTTCCCTCTCAGAATTTTACACGCTTCTATTAACTCAAAGACAGTTTCTAATACTGATGGTTTGACAAATACAATCTTTTCTAGAGAAAGGAAAGAAAAATTTAAAATGCTGGCAACTGCACTTAGTAAGTAAAATACAGTCAAATTCTGGGAGGCAATGTTTCAAGCAAACATTTCTTTAGAATACATTATTGCCTTGTTAATAAACATCTGGAAAGAAAAATAGGCTTTTTAGAATATAAAGGTCAAGCAGTATAAACTGTTTCTAATAGCCTTTCTTATTGGTTTCTCCCCCAGCTGGGAATTCTAAGTTTCAATCCCAACTCTTATGAAGCTAAGGACACTGGTCACCTCCCTCCAAGGACAATGGAAATACTGACAATTCTTTTATTTTACCTAAAGATTCTGGCTAAAAGCATGGCACACTTAATTTTTTTAAATTTT